>NC_077233.1:51491389-51663889 GCF_027887165.1 Monodelphis domestica | reverse complement strand
TCTTTCTGATTCCAAGTTCAGCACTTTATCCGCTGTATGACCCAGCTGTGGAATAAACAATCTGCCTTCAAGTTGCTTCCATTCTACTCATGGGGGATTCTTGGCCCTTTTTGTGTCATGGAAGCCTTTGGCAATCTGGGAAGCCCATGTAGACCTCTTCTCAGAATAATATTTTTAAATGCGTAAAATAAAACAGTATTACAACAAAATGTTGTAATTAAGACAAATTCATGCACGTTAAGCCTAAGAAACCCTTTCCAAGGCCAGGTTTGGGCGTGCTTACCTGTAATCCCTGATTCTAAGGAGTCCAAGGCCAATGGAACTCCTTCTCCTTAGAAAGAAGGGATACTTTGGGTGCCAAGAATCATTCATGCTATTAGGTATGGCTGATGCATATGGGTTCCTTTTCCTTTGTGTGTGTGTGTGTGTGTGTGTGTGTGTGTGAGAGAGAGCAGGATTCTGGCATGTGGTGGCGGGTGACGTCCATAGTATTAAAAACAAAAGGTCTCAATAAAATGAAAAATTAAAAAGTGCAGCTTAACCCGAAGGTCATTGCCCAACACTATGTTGTTCCGCTTAGCTCTTGGACTGCTTTATTCTGCTGCCTGTCACTAAGAATGTGATTCCAACCCAAAAAGCATCTGCAAAAACATCCGATGAAATTCCTGCTCCTGCCCAGGCCACGTCCAAGGTTGGGCATTCAAGCCCATTTCATTCTTGTCCTTAGTTATGGTTTTTTTCCTCCCCAGCCCCACTCTAACAATGGCGATCCATTATTCTCTGCTCTGGTGACTCTGGAATTTAATTACTCGTCCTGGCAGTGAAGTGAGTTTGATTGTTGGCGTCGTCGCTAGGTTCTGGAGGGAGCACTAATGGGCAAGGGCTCTCCCTGAGAAGAAAGGGCCTTTTTGGGGGGTTGGTGTTTGAACAATGGCCATTCATTGTGTGGCCGTGGGGGCTCCTCTACTGAGTTTTTCTTCCATGCCTTGGAGATGTAGAGAGCCCTTCTTAAATCGAATTGATGCTTTTGTGTCCAGTAATTGCCTTGCTCTGTAGCCAAGATCAAAAGCATTGGTGGCCTTGAATTTGAGGCCAGGTTTGTTTTTTAGAGGAAGGGAGAGAGTTTACATGCTGGCAAATGCAGCTGTCTGGGTGAATAGGGACATTTGGCCTTTAGAATGAAGATGCAGCATGAGAGATGAGTAGCAAACAAACCCAGAGGACCACCGAAAACATCAACAAACCTTTTGGTTCTTCCCAGTTATCTCCTATAGGAGCAGACAAGCCTGAGCTGTAATTTGAGAGATGATAGAATTAAATTGAAATCGACAAACATGTTATTAATCACGTACTAGGCACAAGGCACTGTCCTAGGTGCTGGAGACAGAGATAAAAAAGGAAAGGGTCCTTGTCCTCAAGGAACTTAGTTCTAACCAAGGATAAAGCCTGTCCACAAATAATGGAATTCCAAGTATTCTATAATAAGGCAGTTGTAAGTGGGAAAGAGCATTAATAACTGAGAGGATTAGGAAGGACCTTCCAGTAGGAGGTGGTGCCTCAGCTTGGCTTTGAAGCAAGCAGGGCATGCTAACAGAGAAATGAGGAGGGAGGGAGTACATCCTCAACATGAAGGGGAGGGACAAACACCTTTCAAAGGCCCAGTGGAGAGACAGAATTAGCTAACAGGGCAGTCCAGCTAGAATGAAGATTATATGAAGTCAATCAATAATTCAGTCAATTAACATTTATTTAAGTTTCCTCTATATTCTAGGTAATGAGGATATAATAAGAAAGACAGTTCCTGACCTCAAGGAATTTATAATCTAATTGGGAAAAGAAAGCCTTATAACCCTTTTCTGCCTTGGAACCAATACTTAGTATTTATTCTTAGAAAATAAGGGTTTAAATTTTTTTTTTGGTAAAAAACCCTTACCTTCCACCTTAGAGTCAATACTGTGTATTGGCTCCAAGGCAGAAGAGTGGTAAGGACTAGGCAATGGGGATTAAGTGACTTTCCGAGGATCACACAGCTCGGAAGTGTCTGAGGCCAGATTTGAACCTCAGACCTCCCGTCTGTAGGCCAGACTCTCAATCCACTGAGCTAACCAGCTGCCCCAGTAAGGGTTTTTTAAAAAGGGGAAAAAGACCTAGGAGGGCCCTGGAGATCATCTTTTCTAGTCCTATCATTTGGCAAAAAAGAATGCTGAGGTTTAGAATTGAACTGGTATAATCCCTGACTCTTCCTGAGATGACTTTCTGGAAATGCCAGCATCATAAGTGGCATAATAATAATCATAATACTGAGCATTTATATCATGCTTTAAGGTTTTCAAAGTGCATTATATATGATAACACATCAGATCCTTATAACAACCCTGTGAGGTAGGTGCTATTATTATCCCCATTTTACAGATGGGGAAACAGAGGCACTCGGAGTTTAAGGACCTTATCCAGGGTCACAAAGTTAAGTATTTTGGAGCAGTATTTGAACTCAGGTCCTCTAGACTCCAAGTCCTGAGCTCTATCCACTGGGTCTCCTTATTTCCCCACAGGGACCATCTCTGAAAAAGTTGCTGCTGATGTAGAGGTACAGTAATTTTGGTTGCTGGATAAAAATAAGATAAAGGTGTCCAGCTTTTTAAAGTCTATTCTGGAAGCCCTGTGATTTTCAAGCTGATGTCATGGAAATGGGAAAGAGTTGGAAGGAAATGAGTGTTGTTGAGTTGGACACAAATGGGAGGGCAAAAAACTTGCCTATGACTACAGAACTGAGCACAGCCATGGAAAAAACTCCACTTCATACCCTGGTACTTGCCTTGGTGCTCATCTGTTTGATCTTGAACCCATGGCCTGATCCCTCCTTGACCTTTGTTGTGATCCTGGTTTTGGTCTTTCATTTCCTTCTGACCCTGATTCCTATCCCACTGGACCTTTCTGCTCAATGGCCTGTTGGGTTCTCAGTCATGGATGACTCATATAAACTCTCTATGGCATATGTAGAGATTTCTCACTTGCAACTCCTGACTTCTCTGCTTCCTAGGAAACTGGGTGGTATAGTGGATAGAGCTTTGGGACTAGAGTCAGAAAGATCTGAATTTAAGTCCAGCCTTAGATACTTACTCATCATATGACTAAACAAATTACTGAACCCCTGTCTGCCTCAATTTCCTCAACTATAAAATGAGGAGAATAATAGGTTACACCTTCCAGGGTGGTTATGAGAATTAAATAAGCTAATAATTATAAAGCTTCTTAGCATGGTGCCTGGTACATATAAAACAGTGCTTATATGTTAGTTATTTTATTAAATAAATGCTAATCTTCTTCCTTCCTTTAAAAAGGAAGGGGCCTTCCATCATTGCCATGTAACTCCCCTCAGCCAAAGCTCATGACTGTTATGGTCCCAATTCTTTAACTGGACCAAGGGAAATATTGCAACAGTAGCAGAATTGGCAGTGTATTTGGAACCACGAGACTGAATTAGAATTCTGACTGATAATTGCTAGCTGTTAGGAAACTAAATTTGACTTAAAAGGACCTAAGGTTCAAAGTGTTGGTTCTATCACCTCCCAGCTCTGTGACCATGGGCAAGCTCTGTGAGCCTCAGACAAATGCCTGGTCATTTTCCTTAGAACCTGACATCATTATGTTAGGGCCAGTGGTACAGTGTGTCTGACTGTGGCCGATCAGACCAATATGAGCTTGGAAGGCTCTACCACAGTTTGGGCACAGATATTTGGTATAAACATTTGGGATGGAAATTTCTCTACATTTGCATATCTCACATTTTTTTGGAGATACTGCAATTCTGTACCTTCTTTGATGTGGGCACGGCATGCAGGATGCTCCTGTGCCAGTATCTCCCATATCTCACAATCGACACCAGAGTTATTCTGAGAGATGTTGAGAATGTCTTTGTATTGCTTCTTCTAACCTCCATTGAGTGCTTGCCTTGTGTGAGTTCTCTCTAAAATCTTTTAGGCAAACATGTGTTTGACAATAGAACAATATGTTCAGTCCATCAGAGTTTGAATGCTTAGGCAGTTTGACTCTAGACACAACTTCAATGTCTGGTACTTTATCTGACCAGGTGGTTTTTAGTCTTCCTAAGACAATTCCAATGGAAGTAAGTCAATTTCTTGTCATGGCACTAGAAGACTGTCCAGGTATCAGGCATACAACAATGGCACCAGCACAATGGCTCTGTAGACCTTCAGTTTGGTAGGAAGCCCAATACCTCTTCTCTCCTATCCTTTCCTTTAGAGCTTCCCAAATACAGAGCTAGCTCAGATAAAGACAGGTTTAGTCAAATTGAATCATTTATGCCTGGTTATCTGTTAATGTTAAACATTAAAGTATTTTAGGTGGATATTTTGCCTTAGGGTAAAGCTCCTTGAGAGTGATGATTGTTTTTTGACTCTTTTGTATCCTCACTATTTAGCGTAATGCCTAGTATGTAAGCAAGTAGCAACTTTGTTAGACAGGACAGGAACATTCATTTTCAAATATTTTAAAATCAATAAATATTTAATGTGTCAAATAAAAAAATGTTTATTGACTGGGTATGATACTAGGAGGAGTGCCACCATCTTTCTTTTTAACCTTTAAATTCTATCTCTGAATTCATACTAGGTATTGGTTCCAAAGCAGAAGAGTGGTAAGGACTAGGCAATTAGGGTTAAGCGACTTGCCCAGGATTACATAGCTAAATGACTGAGGTCATATTTGAACCCAGGACCTTCCATCTCCAGATGGAGATTTCTATCCATGTAGTCACCTAGCTGCCCCAGAGTGTCATCTTCAATGAGGAGTTTAAAGAACTTTCAGACTATGAAGTAATGCTCTAACACAAATGCCTGAACTGGTAAGGGATACTTCTCGTGTTGCTTCAACAAATTTGATGCAAATGAGATTTTTTTTTAAAAGCACTTAAAGCAGAGAAGGGGGTTAACATGGCATATTGTGTTTGTGAGACAGAATTGCCTAACAGGTAGTTATTGACTGTAGCAAGCAAATGAGAGGCCCTATAGAAGCATTAAAACAAGATTTTAACAAAGGGCAAAAAAACCCAAACCCTACTAGAAGGCTGCATCCATCTGAGATTGAATCATTCACTTAGCAATAGCAGGCCAGTTGCAGCTTGGCCAGGCTTTGTTCCATGTTTATAAGTCAGGCAAATAAATAATTTTTTTTTTTACAAAACTAAAGAAACCAGTTGGTACCAAGAATTTATTCTAAATAGAAAATTCCAGGTTATCTTTGAAAGCCAGCCTTTTGTTCTTCATCTCCTGTCTCATCCAATCAAAATTCAAGAGCCTGAAATTCTTAGAGGACATCCGATCCAACTCCCTCATTTTTACACACAAGAAAACTAAGGCCCACAGGGGTTCAGTAAGGGAGTTTCAGAACCAGGATTACAACTGAGATCCTCTGATTCCAAGTCCAGTACTCTTCCCACTTGACCACACAACCTCCTATTTAACAGTATGGCACAGCAATGGTTACTTGAGTTATCAAGAAAGTAAAAATTTGTTCAGTGTATGTTGTTTTCATTGGATTTAGAGCTGATGAGGCCATTTGGTCCAACTCTTTCTCAACCCAAGCCAGGTTAGGCAAACTCTCCAATCCACCCAGGTAATAAGCAGGAGAGCAGATGTTTGCACTTGGGTCCTCCATCCAAATCTAGTACATTTCTCACCATACCATGCTGGCATCCAAAGTTGGAAAAGATGTAGTGTGAAATAGACATTTTCCCATTAAAAAATTGCTGAGCATTTTTCAAGACCCTTCAGGTATTTGGAAACTCCTAACCAGACTCTTCCAGATAGCTGAAGCCATAGGGGTGTCACTGCATATCGAACTATTTTATCTGCAATCTAAAAACTGGTCTTTGCTTTCTTTGGGGGATGCGTATTTTAAGCTCTTCTGAAAATGAAAGGGAAGACTCCAGAGTAAACATAGTCCATGAAAAAATGTTTGGCGTAATTACAAGGGAAAGAAGACAACAGCCACAACGACTGCCTTAGCCCATTGTTAGCCTTAGAGGTAGGCGTTGGAGTGGCCCACCGCCAAGGACAAATGATGAGCCATTCTCGCAGCCTTATTTGCTTCTTTGCAATATGATATCCCAGCAGCAGGAGTTGGGAGAGGGGTCAGGACTCAAATCTACATTCCAATTTCTTGCAAAAATAAACACATGACAACATATGGAGTTATGACTACAGGAGGAGACTGAAATTGGACCGTGTGGGGGTTGCGGAGTTTTGTGGAATTGGTGTGGCAGAGGAGGAAAAAAAGGGAGAACAAGAGAGCTGGAGACCAGAATGTGAGAGCCTGAAGTGAAGACTAGATGGGAGACCTTAGATCACAGGTCATAGAATTAAAGAGTTGCAAGAAACCTTAGGATCAGCTATTCCTCCTATCTCATTTTAAATGCTGGTTCTTCTGAGCAACACTGAGATTCAACATCATTATTTTGAAGTAATATAACTTAACTCATCCATGGTCTGAGCCCCCATCTGATGTATCTCTGTATTGTTAGATCATACCAGAGACTGAGAGCAAAAAGTCCCAAAGTGAAAATATTGACAATATTTCATCAAATTTTAATAAATACATTTAATAACTTTTAAAATAAATATTACTATTACCAGTATGTTCAATAGAAAAATATTGGCAATATTGGATAAATTTTAATAAATATACAACTTTTTAAAGAAATATTACTAATAACAATAAGTCCAATAGCAAAATGTTAGTAATATTTAATATGTTTGAAATATTACCAATAGCAATAAGTCCAGTGACAAAATATTGGCAATATTTAACAATTTTTAATAAATACATGCAATAACTTTTTAAATTAATATTAATATTAATAAGCATAATAGCAAAATAATAATAATTAATTTAATACAATTTTAAAATACTACCAATAGCAACAAATTCAATAGCAAAATATTGCTAATATTTAATAAAATTTTAATAAGTACATTTAATAAATTTGAAAATAAATATTACCAATAACAAAAATATTTAATGAAGATGTGAAATAATATAAATAGGTAGTAAAACATTGTCAGCATTTCTAAAGAATGTAATCTCCTATTTCACCAGAAGAATTATGTTAATTATTTCCCTTCAATACTTATGATATTGTAGGGAGATATACTCTATGGTTATTTTAGAACTCAGTAGTTGTAGAGGTAAATGCTCAAAATGTAGGACCTCTACACATAGTTTCTCATATAACTTCTTTGCCCAGATAACTCCACATTTTGACTCCCTATGTCCTGTTTATTCTCTTGTATGTATGTATTCATGGTGGCAACCTGCTTTTAAATCTCTTCATTTGTAGAGTACTCTCTTTCATTTGCAATTCTTGCCTTATGAGATCACCATTGTTTGGGCTCACACACTGGCCAGTCTATGGGAGAGATAGTCCAGGGAATCTCATATAATGAATGCTACTTTCTTGACCCCAATTATTATGGGAAATAACATCCTACATGTATGTCATTTATATATAGACAAGGAAGCTGAGGTCTAGAGTTAAGTGACTAGCCCCAAATCTGAAAGGAATAATTGGAGGTAGGGCTTGAGGGAAGGTAGTGCAGGGAATAAGACAGACAGAGCCTTGGAGGGATAAACCAGGGAATGAGGAGAATAAGACGTGGCCATAAATAGCAACAGGCTCTAAACATAGATGTGACTTATGGAGATAGTTATACCATTGTATCTGAGCCATTCTGATGGGATCATAGAATCACAGAATTGTGAAGCTGGATGAAACCTTGAACAATCTATAGGTCAACTTGTACCTAAAGAAGAACTTCTACTACTGTGTTGCCACATATGGACACAGGATATCTATTTATCTAGTAGAAGCCTGCTGTCTCCAGATGGAACCCTGACCAATTTTGGATAGCCTGAAATGTTTTAATTTTTTGCAATATAAAACTTTATTCTTCTTCTCAACAACTTGTATCCATTACTTTTTTACTCCTCCTTCTCCTCCTTCCTTCTCCTCCTTCCTTCTCCTTCTCCTTCTCCTTCTCCTTCTCCTTCTCCTTCTCCTTCTCCTTCTCCTTCTCCTTCTCCTTCTCCTTCTCCTTCTCCTTCTCCTTCTCCTTCTCCTTCTCCTTCTCCTTCTCCTTCTCCTCCATCCTCCTCCTTCCACTTCTCCCTCCTCCTCCTCCTTCCCCCCCCTCAATTACATGTAGTAATCATTTTCAACATGCATTTTCTGATTTATAAGATCCAAACTGTCTCCTTCCATCTCCCTTCTTGGAGATGATAAGCAATTTGATTTAGGTTATACATGTATTATCATATATAACATACTTCATATTGGTCATTGGTATAGGGGAATACTCAGATAAAACCCAAACCCCCAAAGAAAAACATAAATAAACTAATGTGAAAAATAGTATGCGTTGACCGGCATGCTGACTCCAACAGTTCTTTCTTTGGAGATGGATAACATTCTTGGTTATAAATCTTTCAAAATTGTTCCAAATCATTATATTGCTGAGAACAGTCGAGTCTTTTACAGTTGATCATCTAAGAATATTACTGTTACTGTGTACAATGTTCTCCTGATTGTACTTATCTCACTTTGTGTCAGTTCATGTAGTTATTTCCAGCTTTTTCTGAAATCATTCCGCTCATTGTTTCTTAAAGCACAATTGTATTCTATCACCATCATAATCACAATTTATTCAGCCATTTCTCAAATGATGGACGTTCCCTCAATTTCCAATTCTTTACCACCATAAGAAGAGATGCTATGAATTTTTTTTGGTACAAATCAGTACTTTCCCCTTTTTTATTATCTCTTTGGGATATAGATCTGGTAGTGATATTATAATTTCAAAGGGGTGCATAGTTTTATTAGCTCTTTGGGTATAGTTCCAAATTGCCCTCCAGAATGGTTAGATTATTTCAACTCCACCAACAATGTGTTAATGCTCCAATTTTGCCACATCTCCTCCAACATTTATCACTTTTCATTACTTTCATATTGACTAATCTGATAGGTATGAGGTTTTAGCTCAGTTATTTTAATTTGCTTTTCTCTAAGCAAGAGAGATTTAGAATATTTTTTCATATGATTATTAATAGATTTGATTTCTTCATCTAAAACTGCTTGTTTATATCCTTTGACCATTTTTCAAGTCGGTAATGACTTATAGTCTTAAAAATTTGAACTAGTTCTTTATAAATTTGAGAAATGAGACATTTATCAGAGAAATTTGCTATAAAAATCCACCCCCACCCCAGTTTGGTGTTTCCCTTCTAATCTTAGTTACACTGATTTTGTTTGTACAACCCCTTTTTCATTCAATGTAATAAAAATTATTCATTTTATGTCTTGTAATGCTCCCTGTCTCTTATTTGGTCATAAATTCCTCCCTTCTCCATAAATCTGTCAGGCAAACCATTCTATGATCCCCAAATTTACTTATGGTATCACCTTTTATGTCTAAATCCTATACCCATTTTGACCTTATCTTGGTGTAGGGTTGTATGTACCCATTACTTCTAATTCTGTCCTCTGGGGTAAGGCAGAACAAGCCTGATCTCACTTTCACACTTGGTTGTTGTTCAATTGTGTCTGACTCTTCTTGGCAAAAATCCTGGAGTGGTTTGCTATTTCCTTTTTCAGTCCATTTTACAGGTGAGGAAACTGAGGCAAACAGGGTTAAGTGACTTGCCTGGGGTCATATACCTAGTAAGTGTTCAAAGCTGAATTTGAACACTTGAGATTTCTTCAAGATGACTGTAGGTCTTGATTCTGTCCTCTATGCCATTTAGCTGCCCCATGCCTTTCATAATACATACCCTTGATAGGTTCTCAGAGGTAGAGTTAGAAGGGGCCTCAGTATCCACCTCTTCCCCATTTTGTAGTTGAAGAATTCAAGGCCAAGAGATGCTAAGTGATTTGCCCAAAGTCCAAAGGTGGAAAGTGTCAAAGTTGGGCTTTTTAAAGAAAACAATCACTCTCTGTCAACACCCCCAACCCAACTTGTTCTCTAGACTACATATCTTCAGTGCCTTCAGTTGACCTGAAATTGGCCATGTTCCAGTTTGTCAGTATCCTTCTTAAAATGGGGTGATAGCAGGGGCTGGTAGGTAGCACAGTGCATAGTCACCCTGGAGTTGGGAGGATTTGGGTTCAAATCTAGACTCAAACACTTCCTAGTAGTGTGACCCTAAGTCACTTAACCCCAATTGCCTGTCTCTTGCTACTCTTCTGTCTTAGAATTATTACTAGCATAGAAGGTAAAGGTTAAAAAAAATATGGTGGTCACATTATAGAATTTGCATCTAAGAGAGACTTTAGATATCATCTGATCTAACTCCCAAAAGATAGTCAGTCCATGCCCTATGGACTATATAGTCTCTAGTTTATATAACTAATTATATAACATTGATTAATCTAAACTGTTTCTTTTTTGGAAAATCTGTTTAAGAAAAAAACAATATCTTGGGGAAACATTGTACCTTATAGCAAGGAAGATTCAAAAACAGAACATCTGTGGGACTTCAGTTAATTTTTAATGGGAAAGCCAGTAATTGGCTATGGAGCAAAGGGAGTCATAAATGGAAGATTTGGATTGGAAATAGGTGAAGATAGATTTTTTTTTAAGTGCTGTCAAAGTGACCTCTGGGTCATATGGCTCAGGTGCCCTGTGGATTCCAGGAACAGTTGCATCTGAGTCTCTTTTAACCATTTTGAACTAAAAAATACATTAAATGTCAAAGCCATGAGGTATTCATTCAAATAAGAAGTGTTCCCCCAAAAAAGAGAAAAGGGAAAGAAAGAAGGTTGCCCATGAAATAGCCAAAAGACAAGTCAAGTTGTTGGGAAAGAAGAAGAAAAGGGGTCTGGATAATAGACACGCTTAATAATGAGGCATATATGAAGGTGTTGACAGCAGGCCCCTATCCCAAGTATGCCAAAAAATTATTTTGCCTAGTTTCCGAAACAGAAAAAAGTCTCAAATCCTGGGAGTTTCTTTGTATAAATAAATATCCCCAGTTTTAAGAAGAGGATTTCTCTTTAAAGTAGGGAATGACTCACCACTAGGATGGTCTCATATTGCACTTGAAAATCATTTGAAGGAGGTGAGGCTATTGTGCATTTAAGACAAGGCGTCCTTTCCAAAACAGATGAGGAAGCCACTAGGAATCCCATGGCCTTATGCTTGTCTCTTTAGGCTGTATGCTTCCTTGGAAAGAACAAGGGGCTGGGGTCAAAGTGTGGGTGACCTTGGGCAAACCCACCGTTAACCTCTTTGAGACTGAATCCTTCTATCTATAAAATGAGGATGTTGGACCAGATGGCTTTTAAAGCCCCTTGCAGCTTTGAATCTGTGTTGCTAGGCTGTGTTTCATGATTCCCAGATTGCTGGGTTACAAATGTTCCAAAATATTTATTGAATCCCATTATTTATGGGGTACCTTTGTTGGCATCATCGGAGAGACCATGTATGAGAAACAGTTCTTGCCTGTAAGGGATTGATGATCAAAAAAAATGTTGTAGGATTTTCCTGTGGACCAGTTTGAAGATTATTAGCCTCTCTCTTCTGGACCTTAGTTCTCCATCTATAAAATAGGAGAGTTGGATTAGATGGTGTCTAAGGTATAACTTCCAAGGTTTAACTCACTCTAAATGCCAAGTATTGTGCTAAGTGCTGAGAATACAAATAGCAAAGCTATCTAGATAGCCCCTGATTTCAAGGAGTTTATTATATTCTAGTGGGAGACAATACACATATGGGAAGGATTTGGAACTTGAAAACTTACAAGTTAAGACTTTACCACTAAGCAACTGTATGACTTTGGACGGGTCAATTTCTCCATTTCCTTCTCTGTAGAGTTGGGGAAATAATTCCTGTATTCTACTGAGGGGAAATGGAAGGAAAGTATTTTATAAAGGTAAAACAGGGAATTGGACACCACCCCTCCCACCCACCCCCTACAAAATCTGCCATCATCTCCAGAATCCACTTTCTCTTCCTCCATGGCCAAACCTTCCTCAGATTTCAGGGAGATGATTTCAGAAAACCATCCAGGGGAGAGGAAAAATTAATAAGAACTGGGGTTCTGCTCATTTCTCTAGCTTTGTTCCAAAGCCAATGCTTGGCTTAGCATAGAATGAGGAAATATCATTTCCTTCTTTTAGTTTCCCCCAAACCACGTAAGACCTTAATGGTTTAAAAAACCTGTCTAGTTCAGTTCAAATTAATTTCATTTACAGGTTATAAATGGAACAATTTATTTGCACTTTACTAATTTTTTCTTTTTCCCCCTTTGTTCTAGAGCAAGGAAATTGGGTTACAGATGCATGAAGAGCTGCTGAAAGTGACCAATGAGTTATATACAGTAAGTTGTGCAGATTTTGGGTGGGGATGGGCTTTTTCAATTTGAGACCAGAATTTGGGAACTGAATGCAAAACCTTGACAAAAAACAAAAAAGTCTTTGTAGAACTATTCTGTTGTTTCTTGGTTCCTGCTAGCTTTCAGAAGTAAAAAGCTTAAAGTTGGGTCTGATGTAGCCCTCAGATTGTAAACCCTTTGAAGGAAGGAAGTTTGAGTTGCTTATTTACAGTGTTAGTAACTCAGTGAAACATTTATTTATGTGGAAAGTGTGACCTATATCCATTTATGTTCTAGCAGAGATGGATTCCCCCTGCTGTAAGTTTTTAGACTTCTGGAAATTTTGTATCATTACTGTGTTTTTGTGGCATGTAATACTAGTCATCTGTTAAGTTCATACTACGTGTCTGCCACTGTTCTAAGCACTAAGAAAGGCAAGCATATGGTCCCTGCCCTCAAAGAACCCACATTTTAATGAGAGACGACAAGAAATATATAAATGAGTGAGTTAATGAATGAATGAATGAATGAATAGGTAGATAAATAAATCTGCAAATTCCCATATCCCTACCCACATATGTGTGGGTGTGGATATGCATTATTAAATGAAATTTGATGTACTCTCAGAAGTAAGACACTAGTTAGTAATGGGGGGCAGGAAAATGGCTCCTGCAGAAACTGAGATTTGAGCCGAGTCTTGAAGGAGGACAGGGAACTGAGGAGGCAGAGGGGAGAAGAGAGAACATTCCAGGCAAGGGGAAACAGCGAGTGAAAGGCACAGAGTTGAGAGTTAGAATATTGTATTTGGGGAACAGCAAGGAGGCCAGTGTCACCAAATCGGAGAATATACGAGGGAAATAAAGTATAAGGAGCCCGGAAGGACTCAGGTTCTTAGGAGTCAAACAGAAGGTTTTAGATTTCATTATGGGAATATTAGAGGAGCCACTGGAGTTTACTGAGTAGGGGATGATGTGTTTAGACCTGAGCTTTGGAAAGATCAATTTGGCAGCTTAGTGGAAAAGAGATTGGAATGGGGAAAGACCTGAGACAACCAAGCAAAAGTCTATTGTGATAGTTCAGTCATGAGGCAATGGAGGTCTGTACCAGGTAGCAGATGTATCAATAGAGAGAAGGGAATGAAAATGGGAGATACTCCACAGGTAGAAATGATAAGACTTGGTAACTGATTGGTTACATGTGGGGAGATGACTAAGGAGCCAAGGATGATTCCAAGATTGCAAGTTGCCCTAGGGGATTGGGAGAATAGTATTTTCTTTGGAAGCAAAAAGATATTTTGGAAGAGGGAAGGGTTTTGGGGAAAAGATGATGAATCCTGTTTTGGACCTATTGAATTTGAGATGCTTTAAGGACATCCAGGACAAGACATCCAAAATGCCTTTGGAGATATAGGACTGTGGGTCAAAAGAATTGGGTGTATAGATCTAGAAATCATCTACATAGAGTTGTTAATTGATTTGATAAGATATCCAAATAAGATAGAATTGGAGGAGAGAAAAGAGCCCAAAGAGACTTGAGGGACACCCATGGTTAATGGGCATGATGGATGAAGGCTCAGCAAAGGAAATATCAGATAGATGGGAGAAAAACCAGGAGAGAGCAGTATCACAAATCCTAGAGAGAGGAGAAAACATTCTGGAGAAGAGTATGATTGATTGTAGGTACTTAATAATTGAAATTAATATTTGAGTTGAAATTTTGTGGTTTTAATTTCCCCTGTATTTTTTTGGTAGTGGCAGCCATAGGGTTGTGTAAATAATGTGGGGTGTAGAGGCAGAAGAATTGGGTTCAAATCCTGCCTCTCATAGGTACTCCCCATGTAACTTTGGGATAAGTTGTTTAAATTCTAGGTGCATCTAGGACCTACCTACTAAATCAGTCTGGTTCTCCTTTTTTCTATGAGCATTTATGGATAGAGTTCCCACAATAGAATTTCTCCACAATAACAAAATCACAGATTCTTTGGGTATTCCATATTTGTGCATTTATTTGTAGCTATGATCGGTGTTATGAGGAGTTTGTGGACAGAATGCTGAACTTGGGGTGAAATCCAGTGTCTGATATTTACTAGCTCTGAGCCCAGCTAGCTATGATCAAGTCACTGGAGCTCTCTGAGCCTCAGGAAACTCTTGAAGACTATTAAATTTTAGACAGGTAGTTGAGTATTGACTAGCAGTAAAACCTTATGGAAAAATCAAAGGTGAGTTGTGTTCTTGTTTCAGCAACCAAAAGGAAAGGCAAAGGTTGTGAACCCAGCCTCTTGTGTGAGTAAGACGCTTAATAGATGAATGCCTAAAGATAATAAGTCAAGGAAACAGGGAGGGTAAAGTCTCTGGGGCTTGTTGGGAAAGGAGAAAAGGAAGCCAAACAGGAAAGAACAGAGATATGTCTTTTGGGTATTTCTACTGATAGGGAGCCCTGTTTCCATGCCTTATCTATAAACTGTAGACTGGAATCCCCACTTGGAGGAGATTATAGAATAAAACAAAATCTCAGACTTTGAGAAATGGAGGAGATAGCATCTGTCCAGTCAAACCCATACACAGAAAAGGATCCTCATCATAACAAATGATTGTCCAGCCTCTACTTGAAGATCTCCAAAGAGGAGCCCATGGCTTTTTGAGTCAATTTTTTCTACTTTTGGAGAGTGCTAATAATTTTTTTTCCTGACATCAAACCTTAATTGGTTTCTTTGCAGCTTCTAGTCCTACCTTCTGGGGCCAAACAGAACAAGTCTTACCCACTATAAGAGGGTTCTGGTCCATGCCAGGTCCGTGGATCATGGACAGCCTACTCTGCATGGATGCTTGGTGAGCCTGCTTCCAGGCATGTGTAATAGAAGGCCCTGCTTTCTATTTTAGAGCAAATATGGGTATTCTGTGAACATGACCTTTGTACCTCCTGTGTGGGAAGAGGGGACTTCCAAGCTGGAACCGAGTGTGTATCCAAAGAGCTCTGACCACTCAATTTCTTCTCTCTTCCTAGTTGCATTCATGAACTTTTGTGGGATTGTTGATCTGGAATTTTTCTTAATTGTAGCAAGTATCTGTCATCCCCCTTTATGACAGAGGTTTCTATAGGCTTAATTGAGGGCAGGAATTCTTGACCTGTTATCTATAAATTTAAAAAAAATTTGATAATTGTATTATAACATAATGGATTTTATTTGCAATCTTGGGTATTTGTGCATTTAAAAACTTTACCCTTGCATGATTTCACATTGTATAACTAATATATTGCTTGTCTTCTCAATGAGTAGGGGGAGAGGCTGGAGGGGTGGAGAAATTTTGAAGCTGAGAATTAAAAAAAAATAATTCAGGGTGAGGGAAATCTATTATTCTGAAATTGTAGCTTTCACCAGACTGTTAAAGGGGCCCATCACACACAAAAAATAGTTAAGAACTCCTAGTCTAGGATTTAAACTGAATACTATTCATCTTGCTACTTCGACCTTACCCAGAACTCCAGACAAATTCTGAAACTTAGCTTGTGTCTCATTTCCCTTTAAGACTCTCTTCCCCTTCTTGTGCATGACCCGAAAGGGAATACACTCTCATTATTTTACTGCAAGAAATTGCAATTACAAAGGCACAGTAATAAAACCAGAAGCAGTGCCTTGATGTTCAGGGAAGGGGTCAGCCATCTCCATGCTCAGCAGTTGTTAATGACTGAGTTCACAGCTTTGCTTTTCCCAGGGGACCAGATGTTCCCAGAAGTCCCTAGTAGAGGGGAATTATCACAGTCTTAGAGCAGTGGAATATATTATCTCACAACACCTTACATGGTTCATTAAGCAGTTTATCAGAGGACTCAGTAAGAAGCCATCTTTTTTTTTTATTGACACTGAAAAAAACCTTTATTAAGTACCCACTATATGTCAAATTTTATGCTAAGCTCTAGGGAGACACATTAAAAAGTGACACAATTCCTGCTCTTAATGAACTCATATTCAAAATCAAGGGGACAACATGGCTATGTATAGAAAGTAGATGGAAGGATGTGGGGTAGTTATAGGGCAGATGGGAAGGACCAACAGTCTTCAGGGTACATTGATAGATGAAATGGAAATGCTTAAGAGTGTGGAGAGAGTGGAGTTATTGCAGGGTAGATAATAAGGCTCTTCCCCCCTCTTAGCTGATGCTGACCCTGTATTGCCTTTCTTTGGGGGAGATAGTGTCATTCCATTGTGGTTCCCAACTGGGAGGAAGCCTGGGATGTGGAGTAGAACCTTCTGCTGAGCCTGTTCACATTGGGCTCTTGGGATGGACCCATCTTCAAAATCTCCATTTAATAATTTACCTTCTTCTCTAGCTGGGCTTTTTCAGGTCGTTGGTATCTCTAGATGCTGACAGCAATGGCTTCTGATCCCTAATGCCTGAAAGAAGCATCTTCTCCTTCACAGACAGGCCATCCTCTGTGATTTCTCATGAAATCCTGAGTGTCCTGGGGTACTCAGCTCAGCAGTTCAGCCTCTGTTTTTAAATCTCCGCTCAGTGCGATAATTAGCAACATCCCCATCACTTTACAGTTTGGATTGTTTCACCTCAGCCCTCTCTATTTCTGTTCCTGGAATGGGAAGAAGCAGGTGGAAATCAGAAGAATTCAAAGGAAATATCTGCTGGCATAAACATTCATGATAGAAAGGGTTGGACCAGATCTCTGAGGCTCTTGGAAGCTTCGTGGCTCCATGAAAAGAACCCACCGCTCATCACACTCACCATCCTCTTCCCATTCGTCAGAGTTCTAGTACCATGGTTACCTGTGGAAGCTCATTGCATGCTCATCAGCGATGCTGCCAGCATGGCAGGTCAGACGTATCAAACTGCTCCACTCTCAAGCAGAAATGATCTTCCAGCTCAGCTCTACTTGGCCTCAGTTCTCCTGTAAGCCTGAAGCATGGATTAACCGACTTAGGAGGTCTGGGGGAGATGGAGGGAAGATCTCAGCAGCTCTTGTTCCCATCTCTTCACACATTCTCCCTCCCTCCCTTCTGTGAAGCCAAGAAGAGTGTGGGAGGGCTCAGATCTAGGTTACAGCTGGGCTGCCTACACGGCTATTCACATCGCCATCACACGCTCTCCAAGGTTTTCTGCTGTTGTATATAGTCCTTTCACTGCACATTTGTGGGCCAATCAGCAATTCAGTCTAGTTCAATAAGTATTTATTGAGCTTGTACTATGCTGGGTGGTATGGATTAGAAAATCATAATAAGAATGGTATAATTGGAAGGGGCACTGCAATGAAGCAACCCCCCCCCCCAAAAAAAAGCCAACTCATTGGATTGGAAGTAAATGGACTTGATTCTGCATCTTTAACAGGACAACAGAATGACACGACTTAGACAATTATTTATATAATTCACTACTCTGGACCTCATTTTCCTCATCTCTAAAAAATGAAGAGATTAGATGAGATGATTTCTAAGATCCTTTTTAGTTCTATATCTTATTATTTGGTCTAAGCTTCCTCCTTGTCTAGGAAACACAGGAAATTATCCATGTTCGTGTAAAGCTTATGATTTCGTTTCTTTTTTGTTAAATTGTTTTTTGGTCATCTTTGTGACTTCATTTGGGGTTTCCTTGGCAAAGATTCTGGAGTAGTTTGACATTTCCTTCTCTAGCTTATTTTGCAGATGAGGAAACAGAGGCAAAATCAAGGGTCACATAGCTAATATGTGTTTGAAGCTGGATTTGAAGTCAAGCCTTCCTGACTCACTTCCAGACCTAGAGCTCTTTTCTCTCTGCTATCTAGTAGAGGAAGATAAGAATGTAATCCTTGTGTCAGGGGCTCTTTGCTGACGTGAAAGGTTCAATATTCTGGCTAATTTACCTTTGCCAAGGTAGAGCCTATGAACTCGGTTATCTTGTAGTCCCCAAAGGGTAGCCACAAGCTCTCCCCAAAAGCATTTGGTGTCACAGATTTCAAAACAGAATTCTTAATTTACAAAGTAATAGACACAACTGATTCAATATCCCAAGCCCATCAGAAGTCAAGAGATCTCTCCCTTCCAACAATCTCATTCCTTGGGGACAGTCAGTCCCCTCATGACTTATTAAAGAAGTATGCTGAAGCCAGCTTTTGAAAGCTCATTGTTAAAATTTCAAAGTGAGCTTTCACACCTCTGGAATCACTATAAATCAAGGCTCAATTTATTGTTTTGTTGATTTCTAGCCCTAAGAAAGCATTAATAATGTAGATGAAATTTAAAAGTGCATATACATGCATCCACACCTAACAGAACCAGATTTTTAAACATTTACAATCACACCCCTGTTTTGCTCTATCAAATTTGTTCAAATTCATCTGGAGTGCTAGTGAAAGCCCAGAGAATAAAGTCATCATCAGACTGAATGCCTGGTGCTTAGGGGTTTCTTTTTCTCCTCCTCCTCACCACCACTGGCATTTATATAATTCTTTCAGGTTCACAAAGTACTTTTATCTTCATCATCTCATTTGAGCTTCATAGCACCTTTGCTTAAGATCTTGTCTAGGTGGGAACCTAGAAAGGAGAGAGGTCCAGAACCTGGTGGCACTATATGTATGAAGCTGCTCATTGGCAAGCAGATTGTCTCTAATGGCTGATCTCCAAACAAGCCTCCATTCCCAGATGGCATTGTAGTTTCCTTCAAGCCTTCTAATCTGTGCTGTGTTCATCTCTGTTTTGCTACACCCCACTCTTTGGCTCCCTTCTAGTTGTTGGTATTAGTTATTCCCCTCCAGGTTATAATCCTGGAACGGCCAGCCATGGACCAAGTATACTTATAGGTCCCATGCTTAGTGCATGCTACAATCTCTACAACATTGAGTGCCGCCATCTTATTTCAGCCTTTGGTTGGATGACATCTATGTCCTACTCAGACACAAACTCTACTCTTTATAAAAGGGCTTCGTACTTGTGCCAACTCTCCTTTCTTGGGCCACTCAGAGGAGTAAACTAAAAGGAAAAAGTAACTCCCTTTTTTCTTCTGCATTGGTTTATGGTGAGTTTGGAAGTATTCACTGCCTCTTCTTGGCATTTGCTTGAATGATACACCCTCAATTCGTGCTGTTTCCTTCCCCTGGGTCTTTTGAGGTTCAGAAAGACACTTCCACTCTCTTTCCATTTTTCTTGCCATATCCTATCTTTCTCTAGGGAAGGTGGTTTAGGTTATGTAAAATAGGTGGTTTAGGCTATGTAAAATGGCAGAGACTAGACATACAGTCTAATATTTTTTCCATGGAAAAAAATATAAAAGAAACCCACCAGGCAACACCACAAAGCGACCCATTCAGGACAAGTTATCTCCTTTAGCTGAGAGTAACTTCAGAGAGATCAGGCAAAAGAGTGTCCTAGAGCTTGTGCCAAATTTCACCTGAGGACCTCTACTAGGAATATTATTTCCAAATGATGAAAAGCCCCTTTGTGTCCAGTGTTGCAGCATATAGCTCCCTCTTCCCCCTCCCCCCAGATACAATGTGACTAATTAATCTTGCAATAAGCTCCTCAGGACACAGCTGTACTGTCTTGCTTTCAAAAGCACAGTGCCATGGCATGACATGGGGACAATATGACTTTGTTCCAGCCTCACAACGGGTGGGTAAAGTCACTGATCCAGCAGCAGCTTGGTGCAGGTAGATATTAATTATTTCTCATTAATAAAAACTTGAAAACAAACATGGTGGTGGTTGTCGGGAGCCTTGGGTTCCCAGGCAAAGTTTCACAAATGCATGACTCCCTGTCCTGTGTCCCTTAGAAATAGCCTGGCTCCTAGAATTGGGGGACTTTCATGTCAGGGGATGCTCAGTCTCTCAACCTTTTCCCTTAGGCACTGCTCTTCATCTTCCCAGCAATTTCCCTATGGAAACCATCAGTTTCCCTCTTATTCTCTCTTTAGCAAGTAAATCAGTGCCTGAAAGTTTGGTTTAAATATTTGTTCTCCTGTTCCTGGGCTTTGTAAACCTAGGACAGAATACCTGGCTTATTGTAGGCACTTAATCAATACTTCTTGAATGAGAAATAAATGAATGAATGAACACAGGATGTTAGAACTCTGAACCTAAAGAAAAACTTCCTAAGGGAAGGTAATAAGCATTTCTATAGTATTTCTATAATATTTATATGCTAGATACTAGACAATAAGTGCTTTTTATAAATATTGTCTCACTTGATCCATGTAACAACACTATGATGTAGGTGCTGTTATCATCCCCATTTTACAGTTGAGTAAATGGAGACAGAGATTAAGGGACTTGCCCAAGGTCATACAGCTAGCAAGGAGCTGAGGCTGGACTTAAATTCACATTTCCTTGACTCCAGGTCCAGTCCCTCCTCTATTCATTGTGTTGCTAGTTGCTTCTAACAATCAGAGCCACCTAGAAAAAGATATTTCTTCAGAAAGTAATGAGCTCCCATTCACTGGAAATTTTTAACCAGAAGTTGGATAATTATTTCTTGGGGACTTTATAGAAAGAATTCCTATTTGGGAACAGGTTGGGCTTGATGGTTTCCAAAGTCCCTTCCAACTCCAAGATTCTCAGAGATGCACTGGGAAAAACATCTAATAGAGGTCTAGAACACCTGGGTTCCATAGTATTAACTAGGTGTCACATTAGACTAGGTACTTCTACTCTCTTGGAATCAATTTCTTTATTTGTAAAACAATAGTCTGGGCTTGATCATCGACCCCTGAGGTTCTTTCTAACTCTGGAGGATTCTGTGGGTCTCTGAGCTGGACCCAGCTCCCCATCACTGGAAATTTTTAAGCAGAGGTTGGATAATTATTTCTCAGGGACTTTATAGAAAGGATTCCTATTTGGGAACATGTTGGGCTTGATGGCTTCTAAAGTCCCTTTCAACTCCAAGATTCTCAGAGATGCACTGGGAAAAACTCTTAATAGAAGACTAAAACACCTGGGTTCCATGGTATTAATCAGGTGTCACATTAGACAAGGTACTTCTACTCTCTTGGAACCAATTTCTTTATTTGTAAAACAATAGTCTAGGCTTGATCATGTGTCCCTGAGGTTCTTTCTAACTCTGGAGGATTCTGTGAGTCTCTGAGCTGGACCCTGTAACTGACCTTGGACAACTGCTTTCGGGTGGGGCAGTAGGGACTTTGTGGGGTGACCTCTTTTAATGGGTTCAGGAGAGCTAAAAAGCAAACTCATTTCCATTGCCATTAATTTCAGGAGCATATCCCATTGTGGTTCATGTTAATGGGGCTGAATTGAGGACTGAATCTCACTTATTTGTTCTCAGCTAAAAGGAACAAAGAATCCTTCTCACCCCCTTCCCTGGGTAGGCATCAGCCAATGCTTCAGGTCCTGATGAGGTAATTCCTGTTGGATGGCATCATGGTGCCAGGTCTTTGCTGCTTGTTTCTAGAGTGAGTGTCTAGAGAGGAAGCTTCTGGACACTTTCACCACTGTCACACACCAAGGGTCTGGGAGGGTTCCAGAAGAAAACATTGTGTTGATTTGATATCAGTGACTATCCCAAAATTGTCGGCTCCTGAGGGACCATCGTATGGATTATCTGGCATATGCCCTAAGTGATTGGCTGTCTTCTTCCTGCATTCTCCTTTCCCAATTCACCATCCACCTTGGGCCATCAGTATCATTACTATGAATGGCATATGGGTTCATTTCTTCCTCAGCATAAGTTAAACAAGACCAAGACCTTGTTCCATGAATTGTCACTTGGACTGATATGTATTAAACACACCTGTGGTATGACAAGGTTCTTGTTATGGGAGACACAAAGAATTTGCACAGAGAATCAAGGGCGGTAAGACTGACTTACATGAAACAACTCAAGAAATACTGAAGATAATTTACAATCAGGGCTGACCTTGTCAATCTTTTGGTTTTGGTCCTATATTTCTTCTCCCTTTCTTAACCAAAAGGCCATCTCTCTTTTGCCTTGGAACCAGTATACAGTATTGATTCTAAGATGGAAGGTAAGGGTTTTTAAACAATACTCATATACTATAATGGTAAAGGATTCAAAATTAAGGAGATACTCATTAGCTTTTAGGGAATAGCTAAACAAATGATGCTTTGCCTGCTACTGGGATGTTCCATTTGGATGTCTTAAAGGCATCTCAAATTCATTGTGTCCAAAATGCTTCTCATTGTATTTCTCCTCCTTTCCTAGTTCTCTTGAGGGTACCATTAACCTTCTGTTGGTGGTTAGTTCTCATATAGCAGTATCCCTAAATAATAAAGAGTATTTTTAAAAAAATGAAAGGAGGAAGAAGATAAATTTCAATCAGCAAAATCAATCTATAAGCAGAAAAAAATAAAAATATGTCTTTTGTTTGACACCCAAGAACCTTGCACCTTTGCAAAGTAGTTTTTGGAGTAGGTATTTTCTCAGTATATTTTATTTAAGGCTAAGCTTTTTCTTTATAATTTTGTGACATTAACTTTCAGTCAGTTTGTGGTGGTTGTTCTTTCTGTTTTCATTATTGTAGTCATTATGCTTGTTGATTTCTTGGCTCAATTTATGTTTGGTGTTCACATAAGTTTTTCCATTCTATTCTCTATTCATCGCTGGTTTTGTTTCTTATAGCCAAATCATATCCCATTACATTCATGTACCACAGTTTAGTCACTCTCCAATCAAAGGACATGCACTTTGTTTTCAATTTTTTTCAACATAGAAGTGTTGTTTTACAAATTTACAATTTTTTTGTATGTGTGTTTTCTTCTTTTAATTAATTAGTTTGTTGGATACTTTAAAATTCCCAGTTATCTTTCCCCCCTCCCTCCTCCCTGCATCAAAGAAGGTACTATCTGACACAAAAATATGATTATGTAAATTATGTCTTTGTGTTTCTATTTATCAATTCTTTCTCTGGATGTGGATATTCACAAGTTATTCTTCAAATATTAATTCTGTAGCTGTATATAATGATCTCTTCATTCTACTCATTTCACTTCATACTTTCATGTAGGCCTTTTCAAGTTTTAAGAAAATAAATCTGCTAATCATTTCTTATAGCATGCTTGTATTCCATCACAGTCATATATCACAATTTGTTCAACTATTCCCCAAGTGATGGACATTCCCTTGATTCCCAGCTCTTTGTCACCAGAAATAATGCCACTATAAGTATTTTGGAACATAAAGATTCTTTTCCTTTTTCCTTATTTTTTTTGGAAACAGACCCAACATGGTGATATTGCTGAATCTAAGAGTATACATAATTTTGTAACTCTCTGGGCATAATTCCAAATTACTCTCCAAAATCGTTAGATCAATTTGCAGTTCCACCAACCACGTATATTAGTGTCCCCACTTTTCCACTTCCTTTCTAACATTTGTCATTTTGCCTTTTTATCATTTTAGCCTATCTGATACATGTGGGATGATATCTCAGAATTGTTTTGATTTGAATATATCTAATCAGAAATGAGTTAGAACATTTTTTCATAGGTATTATATATGGCTTTCAGTTCTTTATCTAAAGACTTTCTGTTAATATGTTTTTACCATTTATCAATTGGGGAATGGCTCATATTCTTATAAATTTGATAAAGTTCTCTATGTATTTTAGATATGAGACCTCTATCCAAGAAACTTTTTATAACTTCCTCCCAATTTTCTGCTTTCTTTCTAACCTTGGCTATATTAGTTTTATTTGTGCAAAACTTTTAAAATTTAATGTAATCAAAATTATCCATTTTACATCTCATAATATTCTCTATCTCTTATTTACTCATAAATTCCTCTTTTATCCATAAATCAGATAGGTAGTAATGTTCCTTTTTCTCTCAATTTGTCTATATCTCCCTTTATGTATAGGTCATGTATCCATTTTTATTTTCTCTTTGTTAGTGGTATAAGATATAGTTCTATATCTTGTTTCTGCCAAATTACTTTCCAATTGCCCCTGCAATTTTTACCAAATAATGAATTCTTATCCCTCAAACTCAGATATATACTTTTATCAAATGCAAGGTGACTATAATCTTTTACTATTGTTTGTTGTATATCTGTTCTGTTCCACTGATCTACCTTTGTTTCTTGCCAGTACCAAATTTTATATTTATAATACAGTCTAAAATCTGGTACTGCTAGACCCCATTCCTTTACATTTTTATACATTAATTTCTTTGATATTTTTGATGTTTTGTTCTTCCAAATAAGTTTAAAATTTTTTTTAGCTTAATGAAATAATTTTTGGGGTAATTTAATTGGGATGACATTGAATATATTGATTAGTTTAGGAAGATTGTCAGGGAACTTTCTTCTTATTAATGACCTTTTCTGCGTATCTGTGTAATAGTGAAACTCTGTATCAGAGGGTTTAGATATTAGTATATCCCCTTTTTAATCTATACTTCATACAGTTGCCATTTGATATTATATTATCTTCTCCATATTTCTCTGTCTTCTCCACAATAATAATATGATCTATTTTATCAAAAGCTTTGATAAAAATCCTCCTAAACTGTAAACACAGGACTCCTCTGATCCAGCAGTCTATTAGCTCTCCCAAAAAAGGAAATAAAGTGAGTTTGACATAACCTGTTCTTGTAGAAGCCACACTGGCTTTTTGTAATCACATCTTCCCTTTTGAAATATTCACTAACTGTCTCTTTAATGATATGTTCTAGAATTTTTTCAGAAATTGAATTCAAGGTGATTGGTCTATAGATTTCAGACCCTCTTCTCTTCCTTTTATTGAAAACTAGGACAACATTTTGCCCTTCTTTGACCTTGTGGCATCCATCCTTCCTGTTTCCTGTGAGCTTGTCGTCTCATGCCAAGTTTAGTATAGTTTCATTTTTCCTCCTTTGTTGCTTTTTGCTATTTTCCAGGGAAAATACTGCTCTGAACCTTTTACCATATTTCATTATATCATATTACAAATAATTTTGTTTTGCCTTGCCTTTTTTCTCTATTAGGCCTCTCTACTTGGCAAAGAAATTGTGTTTGCTGAGTGAAATAGTTTCTGAATTCTTTAGACTTCTTCGTTGTTGTGGCTATTTTATATTGGTTAAACTTCTCTAAAAATTATGATAATCAGACTTTTCCCATTTCTCAATAAAGATATTGTTTAAATAGTTCAGGCTAGAGTTATAATTGAATATAATATCTTCTCTGAATTTTTTTCTTCTTTAAAATTTGGTATTGATTTTTACCTTTGTTGTCTCCAATTAATGAATTGATTACACATAGATGGCTGATTCCCACATGATTCCTCAATAACCAGTTATTTTCTGTCTATATAGAATGGCTTTCATTTTTTGGAATGTCCAGTAGTAGTCACATCTGGTAACTCCCAACTCTCTTTTTAAAAAAAAGAATGTTGCCATGATACCTGTTGCTTTTCCACATATAAGTATATTTTACATATTTTATGAATGTGTATATATATGTTTCATATAGATGTGTGTAGCAATGTATTTGGAAACATGTTGACATATATACTTTCAGCCAAATCATTAATAAAATGGAGGAGGTATGTTGATCTTGTGTTCCCATCCTTTTAACTTTCTGGACCAAAGTGCCCCCTCCATGACTACTCCCACCCCTCATCCCCCAGCTATTTTTTTTTTGCTGGTTCATCTACCATCTATTATATATTGGTCTGTAGGCTTTCTCAGGTTTGATTTGGCTTGTGTACATGAAGTACAAAAACCATAGAAGAGATGTAGAATCACTTTAGTGGATTTAAGTAAAGGCTAATTACCATTAAGCAGCACTCTCCTATATTTAGACTACTTCTCAGATTATTTAATTCATAAATTCTTATTTTTTTAAAAAAAAGGATGAAGGTACTTGTCATATTCTAGAATTTTTTGGGTCCAGAGGACCTCTTTGTAAAGGTTCCAGAAAAGGGAGAAATCAAACTTAGGGAAAGAGGATAAATTAGTCTGGGTTGATCCTCCCAAATCCATTCAATCTCCTTCTTGCTAGCTATTGTGTATTGCTTTCCTTATTAAATTCTAAGCTGCTTGAGGTCAGTGTCTGCATATGTTTTTTTCATTCCTTCCTTTCCTCCGTCATTGTTGAATAGAGTGCAGTTAATAATACATCCCTGGTGACTCCTACCGTAATTACACGATCATTGGCTTTCACCCTAGAAGGGACTTGGGAGAGAAACTAGTTTAACTTCTTTATCGTATAGAAGAAACTGAGGTCAGAAAAGTAAATTGGGCTACTTAAATAGGTGGCAAAGAGTAGAGTTTTATAGTCAAGCCCCTGGATCTAAATATAAATGATCATTCATAGCTATTGTTAATAGTAATAAATATATAATACTTTCAGGTTTATAAAGGCTTTACATTTATTACATCATTGGATCCTTTAAAATGTCCTGTAAAGCAGGTAGTATTATTATGCCCTTTTTACAGGTGAAACTACTGAGGTTTAGTGACTTTTCTAGGGTTACACAGTTAAGAGGCAAGAGTCCACTGAACCACCTAGATACCTAGATGTTGGTCTTGTCCCCACTCTTTGGGGATTCTACTAGACCCAAGCTATCACCCCTTCTGACAGTATGAGAGCTGAAAAGAGTGACATGACTCCTCTTTAATCTTTAATTCAAGTCTCTGTAAGGGCTTCCCTTCATCAAGGAGAAAGGGAACAAATATTAAGTCCCTACTATGTGTCAGTTACTGTGCTAAGTACCTGTCACCTACTAGAGACATGTAGTGGTAGTAGTATAAATATTATGTCATCTAATCCTCACATCTAGAAAATGCTATTATATTCCCTGTTTTATAGTTAAGGAAACTGAGGCAGACAGAGATCATGTGCCTTGTCCAAGGCCACACTTTTGGTAAGTGTTTGAGACAAGATTTGAACTCAGGATTTCTGACCCCAGGTTCAGCGCTCTATCTCTTTAGCCCATCCTTGTCTTTTCATCCTATCTGATTTTGATCAGTATCCTCCCACCTACCCTCAACTCAGTATACAAGTGGTTGTCCTTTCTGTTTTGAACATTCCTTGGATGCTAAGGTGGCTTTCAGATTGCCCATCTGTTACTATTCCTTGCTTTTCCTGCCTCACAGGCCCTGCCTCCTTTTCTGGGTCTTGCATTCCTTGGATGATATGTTTTGTATCACTTATTCAACACACATGGCCAATGCAGTCCTTCAGCCTACTTACGCCCATCATACTTCTTTCCACTGCCCTTTGGCTCACCTATAATTTTAATTTACAAGGATTATTATAGTCCACGATTCACAGACTTGCAACTATGACACCACAAGAATAAAGCTCTAAAATAATATGAAATTTTGGGTTGGGTGAGTAGCTTGGGATCGTTGAAAGCACTGTGTAGTTTCTCAGATGACTTCCCTTTCTCTGATCCATTTCTGGACTCTGCTCCTCATCCATCTACTCTAGCTATCCTAGAGGTTATAATGAAAAGAACCTGTTCATGATTATTGCAGCAAGAAAACTGGTATAGATTGAATATTAGTAATACATCCCCATGCCCTGATTATGGGGCAAAGATGCAATGTGGAGGGGTAGTGATTAGTCTCATGAAGGGCTAAGTTCCAGGTCTATCTCTGATATATACTAGCTATGTGCCCAGTGGCTTACCCTTCCAGTGCCCAAGATAATCTAAAACTATAAATCACCTATGAATTATTAATTCATGAGTTCCCACACAAGTGAAATCACAGAAATCATTGGGCAGGACCATGCCACTCTAGGCTGCGATTCACTACAAGGACCATGCTCCCTGAGGCAGTGATCTCAGCACAGAGCAGAGGAATGGTTGAGCCAAGGGGCAGCACCTCACTGGCAAAAAAAATCATAATAACCAATACTTATGTAGTGATTTATGGTCTGTAAATTGTTTAACAGATGTTATTTCATTTGATCATCATGAGATGGTACTTTTATTTTCCCTATTTTATAGGTAGAAAACAAATGGTAACACAGGTCGAGTGATTTGCCCAGATTCATACTAATGACTTAAAGGCAATACAATGATCCCTCATCTATTGTAGCAGTTAAGTTCTAGAGACCTACCGCAATAGGTCAAAATCTGTAAAGTAGTGGCGTTATATTTATTTTATTTATATATATATATATATATATATATATATTAAGACTTTATAAACCCTTCCCACTCTCCTCTGTAGGGATTAAAATTGAGGGGTTTGACTAAAATATGAGGATTCTAAGGTAATATTATGGTTGCCAATTTAAAATATTATAGCTCAAGTCAAGTGATTTTTAGTAGCTTTTATTTACAAAAAGGTAGAAAGAGTAAAAGGAGAGAAATGTAAGAAGAGAAGTGAATTTTAGATTTACTCCACCCAGCTTGGTCTTTAGAATTTTAGCAACCAGAAATGTATACACCCCCACTTACGGATTGATTGTGGGGGAGGATGGTCTATGACCCACATTTGCTAGCAAGTAATAAATCAGAAACAACTGACTGACCCCATGGACTGTCCAAAAGCTAAGTTTAAGCCACTATTGGTACATGTGAGACACCGGAAGTGATGTAAAGAACTACCTTTATATTTCGTGTCACTTCCTGTGAGAGGCCTGTGAGAGGGACTTGGTGGTGGAACTTGACTATGGAGGAGCTCGAGCATGAGACTGCAGACTGTTTCCCTTAGACTGTCACATGGTGAGTGCAAGGCTTACTCCTCTTTCTTTGGCTTTTTTGGAGGCACCAGCCTCAGAGGAGGTCCCTCATCTTGGAGGAGGCCTCATAGCTGGAAGCTTTGCTAGATTTAATCCTCTGTCCCCCTTCCCCACCTTGGCTGGGGCCTCTGAACTACTGCCTGGCATCGCTCTCCTTTTCCTCTCTTTCTTCCTTAATATCTTCACTCTATTGTAAATAAACCACCATAAAATTCCATTCTGACTATAGTATTTCATTGGGATTTAAAATTTAAAATCCCTGGCGACCAAGTAAAAATATATTCAGTCCAACTATCAGTTTTATCCCTAACATTCAGTAGAGAAAATGACTAGCCTATCACACTAAATGTTGCTCCTGTGTCTGGACTCAGCCCCAGCAGGGCTTGTTAACCCTAAGTCAGAGGACCCAGTGATGTCTTATACAAAGATTCCAGCAACACAGCCTCCTCCAGGAGAAGGAGGCCTCTGTAGAACTAATCTCTCCAGAAGCCAGGAAGGGAAGGGCAGCTACTCACTCACCCAAGACAAAGTCCAAAGGAGAAGATCCAGGAGCAATCCAAGAAGCCAAGGTCCCAAGTCAAAGCCAAAGTCCAAGTCCAAAGCCACCTCCAAGAAGCAAGTCACCAGCCAAAGCTCCAAGTTTCAGATTCAAGCTGAAGATCCCCTGGACAGAAAGTTCAGGACTTTTTATAGTCCTTTTTTCCTGTCACTTCCTGTCCCTTCTTCTCTTAATAGGGGCCAATCACAGCTTCTAATTGCCTAGCACTGCCCAGGGGGGCAGTTTCTGTGGGATCCACCTCTCATCCTCTGAGGGTGTAAACTCTTATCAAAGGATTCACAGATTTCTGAAGTTGTCACCCATTTTAGTTAGTGACTTGTGAACTCTCTTACTTAGTGTTAAGCAGGGGTATTTAAGTTTTTGGTTGATTAATTCAAAATAGACAAAGAGAATAAAGAATTCCCTTTCACAACTATAAACCTTTTCCACACCTTTATTAACTTTTCCTTCACTCTCATAAACACCTCATATGCTCTTAAACACTTTCTGAATGTATGGGCACATTGTGGGAGAGCAAACAGACCAATGCTACAGTCATGGAACCAGTCAGTGCCCAGGATACAGAACACAGCGCTGTTGTTGGTTGCCATAGTGTGTCATGTACAATCTCATGTTAGCAAACTTGCACAAGCAATAGTGGCAAACTGCATTTCCATTGTAAAATCCTGCAATATAGCAAGAAATCCAGGATTAATTTTTTTTTAAACCTGTGTTACAGTGAAGCTACAATAAATGAACCGAGATATAGTGAGGGACAATTGTATCCTAATTGTGGTCTTCATGAATATTAAAAAACAAAGAAAGAAAAAATCTTACCTTCTGTCTTGGAGTTGACACTAAGCATCAGTTCCAAGGCAGGAGACCTGTAAAGCGTAGGCAGTTGGGGTTAAGCGTCTTGCCTAGGGACACATAGCTAAGAAGTATCTAAGGTTAGGCTTGAACTCAGGACCTCTCTTCCCCAGGTCTGGCTCTATCCACTGAGTCACCTAGCTGCCTCTTCCTGGCTTTCTGAGTCCAGCCATCTAACTACCAACTGCCTCTCTAGAACACAAAATTGCTAAGGAAGCCAGAGAAGTTTGGGTTTCACTAAGAGAAGTGGATTGGGAAGAAAGAAGTATGGAAGCAATGTGTGAGACTTTTTTCCCAGATTGTTTCCAGCACTGCTAGAGAAACTCTAAGATATACTTTCTTCAAGAATATTCTGAGGTGTACTCTTATCATTGACTATTGATTCCTGGTAATTTGACAAATTCATGACTTTGTCTAAATCCCTCCAGCCCTACACACAGGCAAGCTGATGTCTAAAGAGGAATTCCATTTTCCTAAGAATTTGTTAAGTAAGTTTCCTCTCCTCTGGACCACTGCCCAGGATGCAAGTTAGAGGGAAATGCCACAGTCACAACTTGGTGAAAAGGGAGCCCTGGCTACCAGACATGGAGGGGGCAGAGTTCCTCAGCAGGATGATTATAAACACCAGCTCTCTGGCATGATCTCTCATGGGATCATAGTGTTGCAGATTACCCTTTAGTCAAAAGTCTTCATCTATTTTGTTATCATGCAGCCCTTGGAAAATCTGGGGAAGCCTGGGACCCTTTTCTGAACCCTTTCTTGTTTTAAATGCATAAAATACATAGGATTATAAAGGAAAAATACATCGAACTAGTTATCAAAATATTGAAAAATCTCCAAAACAACTAAGCTCAGGGATCTCAGGATTCAAACCCACGCTTTAGAGGATGTCCAGGTATTAAAGCTAATACTAGAAGTTTCTTCACTACAGTCATTCTCATTTAGTGGTTCATCAAGTTCTTTGGGGTTCACTATTACTGAAAGCCAAAGGGTGTTCCAACTAAAATTATTTAATGGCACCTTAAGCAATAATTAATTACAGAATATGATGTGTTGAATATTAAATTACCCTAGGAGTTCCCAACACTTTGTTGTTGCTGTTGAAAGGGGTCTGAGGACCAAAAAACTTTGAGAAGTGCTGGTTTAATGCCCTTTACACAGCTGTTTCCAGCTCACCACAGGCAAGGGCATCCCCAAGTTCTCTATCTGTTCTTGGGTCTACATGTGGTTTCAGCAGCTGCATATGAACTTGAAGCAAATGCCAGGAGAGGCGTGGAAGTGACCAGCATCTGTGGGATTGGTTGTTACACTGAGTTTGTGAGAGGGGAGGGAAAGATCTGTAGGTGTCCTCTAACCCACAATCTCAAACTAGTATAGTGCCAGTCACCACAGAAATGCAGGTTGATTTTTGTACACTGTGTAGTTTATTTTATTTTCAGAATTTCACTTTACAAGTCAGCGTTGCCGCCACACATTTATTCCGACCATGGAGAGAATTCAGAACATACCATTTCTGCTTTCACCATAATGGTTTCCTGAAAATTATATGGTAAATTGGAACATGGGAAAATAGAGGAACATGTTCTTGGCCCAAGATTGGGACCTCTTTGTATCTGCAGCAACCTGGTTTTGCTACTAGATGCTTCACATACAGTCAATGATAAGATGGAATGCTAGGCTCTTTGGACATGCTCTGAGCAGAAGCTGCTGATAAACAGGTTAATTTGGAAGTAAGGGAAGTTAAGGAGCTTTGAACCAATGGATTAAGGGAAAGCTATGAAATGTGGAAATGGTCTCTGATCTACTCTTCTTTCCTTTCCTTTCCTTCCCTTCCCTTCCCTTCCCTTCTCATCTCCTTCCCTCTTTCTTTTCCCTTCCTTTCCTTTCCCTTCCTTTCCTTTCCTTTCCTTTCCTTTCCTTTCCTTTCCTTTCCTTTCCTTTCCTTTCCTTTCCTTTCCTTTCCTTTCCTTTCCTTTCCTTTCCTTTCCTTTCCTTTCCTTTCCTTTCCTTTCCTTTCCTTTCCTTTCCTTTCCTTTCCTTTCCTTTCCTTTCCTTTCCTTTCCTTTCCTTTCCTTTCCTTTCCTTTCCTTTTTCCTTTCCTTTCCTTTTTCCTTTCCTTTCCTTTTTCCTTTCCTCTCCTTTCCTTTTTCCTCTCCTCTCCTCTCCTCTCCTCTCCTCTCCTCTCTTCTCCTCTCCTCTCCTTTTCCTTTTCCTTTTCCTTTTCCTTTGGTTTTTGTTTTGTTTTGTTTTGTTTTTGTTTTGTTTTGTTTTGTTTTTAAACCCTTGCCTTCTATCTTACAATCAATGACTATGTATTGGTTCCAAGGCAGAAGAGTGGTAAGGCCTAGGCAATGGGGGTGGGGGGAATGACTTGCTCAGGGTCACACCAGTAGGAATTATCTGAGGCTAGATTTGGACCCATAACTCTGATCCACACTTACAGGAGAAACTCTAGGTTCTTGGTGTTTTTTTCAGAGAGGTAAAACCTGGCCTTGGTATCAGGTAGACTTGGGATATGGTTATGGGACAAGTGAAATAAATTCCTTTACCTCTCAAAGCTATGTGTCCCCCAGCAACTCTCTTGGATCCTAAACTTTGGGCAAGTTGCCAGTTTGCAGCATTGGAGAGAGTTTCCAATTCTGTAATTCCAGTTCCAAATCTGGGATTCTGTACCCAGATGAAATCCCAGGTCTGGACCAACAATGAAATGTTATGTCAGTAGCATGATGCATGTTGTAGCCTGTAACTTTCTCTGTGCTACTTTGAGTAATTCAGTTCAATTTATTGATACCTTCCAGATCTAAAGTTCTGTTATTCTATTATTTCAGTCCCAATATTCAAGGATTCTAATGTTTTGGTTTTTTAAAAAATAGTAGCGATGGAGTTGGGGGGAAGAGTTGATAATTTCTGTTTTTAATATTCTTTGTGTGCTCCAGAATTTGCAAGCATCTAACTATTTTTGTGAAAGAGTAAGTTACTTTAATATCCTCTAACCTACAATCCCAAACTAGTAAGCAGTGTATGTATTGAGTCAGTCAACACAGAAAAGGAGGTTGATTTCTGTACAATCTGTAGCTTATTTGATTTGCACAAATTCTTTACAAGCCTGGTGTTTTGGCCATTTATTTATTCTTTAGAGCATGGAAACCTGTAGAAGCATTTAATAACTCTTCTAAAGGAACCAGGACACACTAAGACTTTGCTTGAGGGAGTTGCTGATAAATGGGAATAATGAATTTTGGATGAAATAAGCATAGCTTGATGCAATAGAAGTAGTGTCAGAGTCATGAAATATGAAATGGAGTCCAAGAGTTCATTGGTGAGGGAGGAGGCCTTCCCTGACTCCTTTCCCATTGGCTGGGGGGAGACAATAAAACTTGGAATCTTGAGGGATTCTTTTTTTCATCTTCTTGGCTAGATGGATTGGGGTCAAGTTTGCTCTCCTAGAAGGGCTACTCAGAGTCCAGAAGGGCCAAGTCAAGAGTCCTACCTCCCAGGTCTTCTGAATTCTAAATCCATTTTCTTCTCTGTGTAATTTCATTGCCTCTCTTTAGCTTTTTCTTCATGTCCAGTCAGGAAACCAAAGTCCAGAGTGGGTGAAGGGTCTTGTCTATGTTAACTGTTGTTGTTCAATCATTCGGTCATGTCCAAGTATTCATGATCCCATGGATCATAGCACACCAGACTATTCTGTCTTCTACTATAATTGAAAGTCTGCCCCAGTAAGGGTTGGATACCTTCTGACCTAAAGGATCATCTTCTGATGTCATATCTTTTACATTTTTATGCTCTCCTTGGATTTTTCTTGGCAAAGATCCTAGAGTGGTTTGCCACTTCCTTCTTGAAAGATTCCCCTGCATGCCTGTATGCTGTCTAGCACCTCAAGACTTTATTTTCTGTGGTCCTCTAAAGTCAGTCTACATTAGAATAAACTGGATTTCCATACCATGGAAAAGCTCACCTTTGCAGCCTCCAGAGGTTCTGTCCAGTGTTGCCCATAATCAGATTCCTCCCCAGTCTCTTAGCCCCCACTGATGGCACCCCTGTGGTGAAGAGCAGCCCTGAGTTATAGCTCCATCGCTCTTTGTACTCTAAGCTGTGCATCTGTGCAATTAGCCTCATAGATTGCATTCTCAAATAGATCAGAACATTTCTGCCATCTCTACACAACATGAAACCAAAGTCCCAGAGACAGATGATGAAAGAAGATGATGTGACTCAGAGCATATTAGGGGAGAACAGCACATGTGCCTTTTTCTCTCCAAATGTACTGGGATGAGCATCCCAGCCTTTAATTCTGGTCTCTTAAATTTGTGGTGTTTGGGGATGGTAGGAATTACATTAAGCAGGAGATGTAATCAATAAGTACAGCAATATGATCAGCAATAGGAGAAATTACAATAGAACCTCATTCATACCACCAATACTTTCCAAAAATCCTTCATCCTTCAAAATCACACAGAATAGTGAACCTTATTATTTAAGAAGTATTTTTTATATGAACATATGTAGGCACTTTACAACCTTTTTTGACTTATCAGAGCTACCAGCATTACCACTCTGGAACTTTGGGCCTATTATTAATGACCAAACAGCATTAATGAAACAAAGAGAAGCACTGTTCTGATATAGATATGACTTGTTACAAGTGAGAACTCCAGTCAAAGTCTGATACAGGAGCTAACGTTTTGTGCAAAATAATGTAATGACTCACCTCACACTAACTCTTCTCAGAGAGAATAAGCATGATCAGATGAGCTGCTGTGAGACATTATGCTGCTTGGGGAAATGGCGCAGATTTAATAAGTAATTAAATTTTTAAATTTGAAGTATTTTTCTGCCTTTTTAAAAAAATTTCCATTCACTCATGTATGCCTGAATTTGTGTTGTTGAGTTCTGGTAAAATGAGGTCCTACTAATCTGTATCCTGGAGGAGTAACTTGAGCTGAGCCTGGAAGGATGAATGGAAAATGACTTGGGAAAGGATTGGGGTAGAGGAAGCATTACAAGTGGATAGAATAAAATGGAGGTAGGAATGAACATGACCTGTGTGGCGGACAGTTAGACAACATCTTTGGTTTGTGTAAGGGACATGAAAAGTCAAAGGAAAATGGCAGGATGTCAACCTTCTCTCATTTCTGTGTCCTAGGTCATGAAAACCTATCACATGTATCACGCAGAGAGCCTTAGTGCTGAGAGCAAGTTAAAAGAGGCTGAGAAGCAAGAGGAGAAGCAGTTCAATAAATCAGGGGACCTTGGTATGAATCTGCTCCGGCATGAGGACCGGCCCCAACGCCGGAGTTCTGTCAAGAAGATGGAGAAGATGAAGGAGAAGGCAGGTGGTGGGGGACTGCTTCTGTGGGTGGTTTGGGGAGTCCCCAAGAGGGGACACTTCAAGGGGAGCAGCACCTCCTGCTCTCTTCAGAGCATGCAGGAAGTTGGGTGTGGAGCTTGGGGAGAGGGAGGATACCTGTGCTCTCCTGCCCTTGTTAGTCATGAAGCAGAGCCAGAGACTGCAGAGGGAGTAGAGAGAGTCTAACAGCATCTGTCAAATTCAAGCCAAGTCAGCACATTCCAGTTAGTCCTGGGATGACCAAACTAATGAAGTCTATTAGCAGATGTGCAGCTGGTCTCAGACCCCAGTTAGTAGCCTGGGGGAACAACCAGAGGAGCCCAGGGGGGGACTGAGGGCATAGAAGGGGCTCCAGAATGGTTGCAGGAAGCTGGAGATGAAACACCTAGTGGGGAACTTTTTCATTTAACTCAGAACTGAGGTGATTAGACTTCTTGACACCTATATTATTAGATTCAACACATCCATGCAGCAAGCATTTAAGTGTCTACTATATGCAAGGCATGAGGGTAGACTCAGGGTTACAAAGATAAAAGCAAATTAGTCTTTGCCCTGAATAAATCAGGCAACAAGTGTTAATTAAATGTCTATGATGTGGGAACATCTAGGTGCCTCAGTGGATTGAGAGCTAGGCCTAGAGGGAGGTCCTGGGTTCAGATTTGACCTTAGGCACTTCCTAGTCATGTGACCCAAGTCACTTTGGTTCCAAGGCCAGCTCTCATTGCCTAGCCTTGGAACCAATACACAGAATTGAATCTAAGATGGAAGGTAAGAGGGTTTTGTTTTTTTTTAATGTCTGTCATGGACACTATGTGCTAAGCATACAAATACAAAAAATAACTTTAGTCAATCAGCATCCATTTATTAAACATATACTAGAAGGAAATGGCAAACCATTCCACGATCTTTTCCAAAAAAACCCCAAAAGGGGTCATGAAGAGGCTGACATGACTGAAAATAGCTAAACAATAAGATATATATTATATATATATATAAGATATCTATATAAGATATATAAGATATATATTCTGCTTAGCACTGAGAATACAAGGGTGGGAAAAAATTATAATCTCTGCCCTCAAGGAGTTCACAGATTATCAGGAGAAGGAACATACACAAAAGTGAATATATTCAGAATAAAAGCCAAATAAATACACAGTAATTCTGAGAGGGAGGGAAGACAGGAGGAATAGCTGGGGAATCGGGAAGGACTTTGTGTAGAAGCTGGGGATTGAATTGAGTCTTGAAGGAAATAAGAGATTCTACGAATTAGAGAAGGATGTGAGGAGGTAGAACATTTTGGCTCAGAGGATAGCTAATGCCAAGGCAGAGGGAGATGTATGTGTACTGTGTGAGGAACACCAAGAAGGCCATTCAGTTAGATTGGGAGCACAGGGAGGGAACAATGTGTAAGGAGCCTGGAAGGGTCAGTAGGGGCCAGAGTTGTTTCTATGTCATTCTACAAGCAATAGCAAGCCATTCAGGTTTATTGAACTAACATCCTATTGGATCCAACTCTATTAAAACTGTAGACCAGAACAACAAAGTCATTTACCTAGAGAAGAGGCAGTGTGGTATAACGAAGGGTGCATTTGACTGAGAGTTAGGAGATCTAGGTTCTTGTCCCAACTTTTCCATTAGATGGTGTTGTGATTTTGACTTTCTGAGCCCTTGTTTCTGCAGATCTGAAATGTGGGATGTGGACCTTCCTCCAAGGACCCTCCCAGTTTCAATATTTGGTGAGACCATTCCTGTAGATCTGGAAGGTTTTATAAAACACATGTGTTTTATTTTTACCTAAATCCTAGATTCCAGTTTCTTTTCATATAATTTCTCACTTTTTTTTTTCAAAAAATTGAAGACAAAAATTCCAGTTAATTGAGAGTTCTGATTAGTTGGATGGTGATCAATTAAGATATACACTTGAGATATACAAAGTTAAGCAAGGGAAATGATTTAATTATCATTCAAGTTTATGGCTGCTGGCATATCCCTTAGACAATGGATAATAATAACTCCCATTTCTAGAGCACTGTAGAATTTACAAAGTTCATCCCTTACAAGCCTAGGAGGTAGGTTAGTACAGGTATTATGCCTATTTTATAGATGGGAAAACTGAGACTTAACCAAGGAGAAGTAGCATGCTCATAGTCTTACAGCCTAAATGGAACAGAATCTGGACTAGAACTTTGGTTTTCTGACTGAAGTCCAGCCTTTTCCCATTGACCCCTGTGTTTTTTTCATCATGGTTCAATTGAGGAAAGAGAATATGTGTTTATTAAAGACAACAAGGTGTGAGGAGAGGCAATGGAATTTGGCCAATTTCTTCATCATCTTCACTAAAATAGAGATTTTAATTCTCGCGCACAGTGCTATTTAAACCTGAGCTATCATGCCTGTTTCTGGTGGAGATGAGCTACTTATACAAACTACCATGGAAGGTGGGATTAAAATTTAACAAGGCCTTAATGACTTAGAAACACAGCCAGAAGCAAATGGAAGAAATGAGGGAGGCAGAGCTCCCTGGAATTTAGACCAGGGTATAAAGTGACCAAAGGAGCACCAGCTGCCTGGGTCTGGGTTTTCCAACTCCAAAATAATATGCAAAACCTTCAGAGGGAAAAGAAGATGACAGAGAAGAGCTTCAGAGTTCATTAAAATGGGTGAAGGTGTGCCTGTAGGAAAAGTTAAACCAGCTGAAACCTGAGAATTGGACTAGGGAGAACATTTTCCCTTTGCCCTTTTAGGGATCAAGCTTGAGGTTTAAGTGGGCATCACACCTTCTCTCTGCTTGGGCTGACCTGGAGAGAGTCTGGCCATTCTTTGGCCAAGTCGGCTACCTGGAAGAAAAATCAGAACCTCAGTTTTGAGCAAGTCAGACTCACTGGGCTTCCGGGCCTGTTTCTGTCCCCCTCCAGAGGCAGGCCAAGTACTCAGAGAATAAACTGAAGTGCACCAAGGCCCGGAATGATTATTTGCTGAACCTTGCGGCCACCAATGCAGCCATCAGCAAATATTACATCCATGATGTCTCTGATCTGATCGACGTAAGTATCCACTTCTTTTCCTTCTTGCTTGGTACTAAGTGAGACTCGGAACTGGCTGATCAAATAGACCCTGTTGGGCTTCTCCTGAGACCCATTCTGAGAGAACCAAGAGCCTGGAGATACTCAAAGAAAACTGGCCAGGGCCATTTGTCTTTGTCCCATGTTCTAGTGTTGTGTGACTGGGCAAATCACTAAACCATATTCTACACAACCCTCTAAACAATACAAATGGCAAAGAAAACACCTCTCTATATGGATATGTGGTGTTTCCTCTTTGGGAAACCCTATCCCAATGAATCACAATTCTGGGTCCATAAAGGTGTAGAGAGACAGACTTATCTTTTTTTTACTCTCAGAATATGCCAATTCCAAAATTCCCTGGAGCTTTTAGAGGTGAAAGTGTTACTTATGGGTATCTTCTGGTCACTATTTATCATATTGGAAATGGAAACAGCTGTTGTACCTTGACCATTCTGTTTTTGACTCCTCTCCATCCTCAAGTGCTGTGATCTGGGCTTTCATACCAGTCTGGCCCGAACCTTCAGGACCTACCTCTCTGCTGAATATAACCTGGAAACCTCTCGCCATGAGGGGCTGGATGTCATAGAAAATGCAGTGGATAACCTAGATGCAAGGAGTGACAAGCACACAGTCATGGACATGTGTAACCAGGTCTTCTGCCCACCCCTCAAGTTTGAGTTCCAACCCCATATGGGGGATGAGGTAAGACATGTAGCCTGGAATTCCCAAGATCGCTATCATCTACTCCCACTATTTAGGTTCCATGCCCTTAATTTCTTCTCCTTCAGTCTGTGAATTCTTCCATCCATCTAGGATCATTGGATTGGGAGACTGAATGGAATTCTAAAAGAACTTCAGTTAGATGGGACCTCAGCATCCCTATGGTCCAGTCTAAAAGAATCTCTGCTAGAACATAGCCACTAAGTGGCCATCCATTCAAATTCTGCTTGTAGACCTCCATGTGGGGTGAACCTACCACTTCACTTCTCCCTTTGGGTCTAATATTTATCACTGGTTAAATAAAGGATCAAACTTGATGACTTCCCTCTAGCTCAAAGTCTATGATCCCATGATTTGCCATGATACAGTGACTTTGGCTATAGCTCAAATCTCCTGACCCAGCTAGGGTAGTAAATCATAGATTGTGGAGTTGGAAGGGATCTTGGAGGTCTAATCCCCATTTTTTACAGAGGAGGAAATTAAGGGTCAGAGAAACTATCCAGCTTGCCTATGGTCACATAAGTGTGAGAAGGAGAACCAAGATTCTAATCCAGGTCTGTAGGCTCTAGATCCAGAACTTTCCCTATTACCATTGTAATGGTCAAATCCGTAAAGAAATTGTCATATTAGGGATGGATGACACACAAGAGCCACTCTCCTGCTTCCTACAAGTTTAGAGGGAGGGCATTATCATAAAATTCTTTCATAGCCAGTTGATTCCCAAAGAATTTCCATTTTGGAAATTAGAACTACTGCTTCTGGGAAACTGATGTTTCCCATCCTTGTCACCTTTGCCATGACTTCCTTTGACTCAATGTCATTTTATTAAGAATCCTGCCCTTGAAGTCTGTCCTACAGGCAGAATAGGTTTCAAAGCTGAGTTTACTTCTCAGAATCAAGAGAGGTTGATTGCTACTAACCCAATAAATCTCAAGCCATTGTAAAGAAAATTATCTTAGTGAATGAATGTTTTTCTGAGAAGTAAAGTGACCCACTATGTTGGGCCCTTTGAAGCTTGTCTCTTGTTATCAGACAGGAAACCTGCTCCCAAGGACAAGAGGGAATGTTATCAGAATTTAGAGAAGTGTTTTCACAAAAAACCTGGAATGCTGGAGCCAGGCACTTCCCTAGAATCAGTGTGGTATGGAGGAAAGAACATTGAAGTCGAGATACCTAAGATATAGGATCAGGGTCATAGAGTGGTCAAGTTAGAAAAGCAAGTTCTGAAGTTTGTGGTGATAGAGAAAACTCTGAATTTGAAGTAGAGACTTGGATTCAAATCTTGAGTCTTCCACTTAGCGCTGTGTGACGTTGAGCAAGTTATTTATCCCTCGGTTTCCTCAATTGTAAAATGGAGACAATGAACTGAGTTATGGTGAAAGTAGGACTGAGTAGATGAATTTAGAGCTGGAAGGGATATTGAAGGTCTTCAAAATTTTACAGATGAGGAAACTGAGAAATGAAGCAAGTCACATAAACCTCACTCTGGAACCCAAGTTCTTTTATCTTCAAACCCACTGTACCACCGGTCAGATGAAAGCAGACTACCACTCTTCCACGCCATGGACACACTGTTTTTAGATGCTATCAGAGCTGACTGTGCAGTATGATTGACAATGGTGGGAGGATGCCATCAATCAGTCAACAACAGACATTTATTAAGCACTTTTAAACCTTGATACTCAGGCGACTTCCTGAAAATGCTTTTTAAGCCATAAGATGCAAAACATAATTAAGATATTATTACCGAGTAGGTGGCGAGGCAGTCCTGCCCTTTTGTTTTACACATGAGAAAACTGAAACCAGTAATGAGGAAGTGACTTGCCCAAGGTTACGCAGGGCTCTTCTGGGAGAATAATTCTCCCTGCCTTCAGCCCAGCACACTTTCATCTCCACCAGGGGTTCAGAACTTGGGGTTCTAGGAGCTTCAAATTTTTTATAACTGTATCTCAATAGAATTTTTTCCCTTTATAGTCCCATGAATTTTATTTTCTGCATTTAAAAACATGATGCTGAAAAGGGCTTTATCAAACCATCAGAGGAGGTTTTGAAACACACAAAAGGTTAAATATCTTTGCTTTCTGCTATGGTTCCTCTTTAAGGCTCTCAATAACTAGCTCTTGACCTTGGGCAAGACTATTCCAGACTTCAGTTCCATCATCAGTGACGCTTTTGACTGAGAGGTCTCCAAGGTCCCTTTCAGATCTAAATTGCTCTGATTTTAAAATTGCAAGAGATTATGTTTTTCACACTAGGGAATACATTTATGGCACTGGTGGCCTCAAGCCTTGAGAAAGGTTGAAAATATAAATTGATTTCAAGAAAATTTTACCTAAATTTATGCATATGAGATCATTATTAATAGTAGGTATATTTCTAAAATTCATGTAATAAAGTACTAACATGCTACATGTTATAAGTAATTGTATATAAGTATTATGATATTAGAAGTAATGACATCTTATGTGATAATAGCAATAACAGGCACGTATGAAAATTCTGCAAATTTCAAAGTTTGCAGAGCCCTATCTCATTTGAGCCGGATAATGGCTCCGTGGAGCAGACACTGGATCACAAAAAGGGGTTCACGCTATTTGAGGGAAAATCTCTAAGCTCCGGGGGCTCTGATAAAAGGAAGATCTCAGGGCCATGCTGGAGGAATGGAGGTGAACCATTATAATCTCTTACAAGCCATCGCTTTCTGCCCCCTTATCAGGGGCAGAAGATTAGGCTGAAGGAGCTCTGGTGTGACTTTTTTGGTCTGTGTCTATGATTTTGCTGTGATATAGACTTCTAAGGGAGGGAAATTTCCTTCTACCAGTGCCTTCCATCATGGATTCTGTTCAAAAGGGTTGCTGGAGGATGCTGCGAGGTTGTCTTGAAGTGGTCATACAACCAGTGCGTGCAGAGGCAGGAATTAAACGTAGATCTCTCCCTCTACCATGCCAGGCTGTGTCATGGCTCATGTTCTCCTGATCCTTGAGTAGGGGAAAGAGGATGGGATGGTGGAACGAAGATGAAGACCTTTCCTCAACCTGCCTTGTTTTTCCTCCTGCAGGTGTGTCAAGTGAGTGCCCAGCAGCCAGTCCAGACAGAGCTGCTCATGCGCTACCACCAGCTCCAGTCTCGGCTAGCCACCCTCAAGATAGAGAATGAAGAGGTGAGAAGCCCCTTCCCCTTTGGGTATGTTTCCTTCCTCCAGGCTAGGAATGGAGATGTAAAATTACCCCTAGAGAGTTTTCATTTCTCTTCTTCATTTCTTTCTCCAGCTTATTTTACAGATGAGGAAACTGAGGCAAGTAGGGTTTAAGTGACTTGCCCAGGGTCCCACAATTTGTAAGTGTCTGAGACCACACATGAACTCAGAAGATGAGTTTCCTGACTCCAAGCCTGGCTCTCTATCCACTGAACCGCCTAGTTGCCCCAACAACAAATGATAAGGTGGAATGAGACAGGGGGTGGGGGGGGATGGGTTAATTTTTATCATATTCTGAGCTTCAACCCAACCCAGAACAGGTAGAAACTAGGAACATGATCTTCCCAAAGTGTTAACCTTCGAAGGCTTGATTGGAGCATAATGATTATTGATACCTTTTTAAATATCCTTTCTTGAACTTTAGCCAATGAAGTCATTCTAAGTTCTTTAGCTGGCTTTTGCCAATACCAACCTGGGTGGGAATAATGTGGAGATTTAAAAAAATTATATAGTCTGTCCCCAAAGACTTAGAGCAGTTACAAGCTTTAATAACTTACCGCTATTAAATTAAGCTATTAAAGCTTAATACTGTACTAAGACTTTAGGGACATCCTGTATATTTCTTTCCGGAAGTTGCAGAGGGGGAAGATAATTGAATAAAAAGGAAATAATAATATTGGCTGACACTTAGTACTTCAAGGTTTTTGCAATTCAAGCTTTTGCAAGTTACTTTACACAGATTATCTCATTTGATCCTTACAGCAGTTCTGTAAGCTTGATGCTTTTATGATTCCCATTTTACAGACAAGGACACTGAAACTAAGTGAGGGCGTTTTGCCCAAAGTCGTATAGCTAATCAGAATTTGAGGCAGAATTCAACCTTGGATTTTGCTGACTCCAGCTTCAACATTCTATCCATTATTCCACCTAGCTGCCCTATTAGGTGATAAGATGATTTGTTCTTTTGGATAATTTTCCCTGTGACCCTCTCCTCATGCTTAAAGTAGAAAGCTCAAAGTTGCTTATTACCTCCAGGAATGAATATAACATGCTCTTTTTAGTATTAAAAGCCTTGAGAACCTAGCCTGCTCCTAATTTTCTAGTCTTTTTATACCTTACTCCCCATCATATACCCTTCAGCCCAGTGATGCTGGCCTCAAAGATGCCCTGTCTCTCAACTCCAGGCATTCTCTGTGGTCTCCCTGCTCTTTTGACTATTGCTCTGGAACTATCTCTCTCCCTTTAATGCCTTCCTGTCTTCCTTTAGGTCCCACCTAAAATTTCACCTTCTCTAGGTGAGCCCCTCTTAATTCTGATGTCTTCCCTCTTTAATTATTTCCTATTTTCCTGTAGATAACTTGATATATATATATATATATATATATATATATATATATATATATATATATATATGTTTACATTTTGTCTTCATCATTAGATTATAAGATCCTTGAGGGCAGGCACTGTCTTTTGCCTTCTTTTGTATACTCACCACTTAGCACAGTGTCTAGCACAAAATAGATGCTTAATAAAAGTTTCTTGATTGAATATTGATTGATTGATTAAATAGTGCCTCTATTAAACCCAGATCAAAGAGATTAAGACTATTATCCTGTTTGAGCCCAAGGGGCTCCTTCTCCAGTAACTCTCATGTTCTTCAGATTTCAGACTATCCCTCTAAGTTATGCTTAGAAATTATTCCAAATTCAGGAAACCCAGGTTCTTCCACTAACCAACTGGGTGACTTTGGTCAAGTCAGATGGCTTTTCTGTGCCTCAATTTTCTCACCTGAAAGATGGGGATCATACCACTTTGGACAAATTACTTAATATCTTTGTACCTAATTTAGAATTCAAACCCCAAATCTGTCACTTACTAGCTATGGGACTCTGAGCAAGTTACAAAAACTTCCTGGGTCTCTGTTTCCTCATCTGGAAAACGAAAGGGTTGGACCTAGCTGGCTTCTGAAACCCTTTCTGGCCTTACATCTCCGCTTCTGCAGTTCCTTCTAGAGACATAATGAGGATGATATTAAGTAACAGTGACAGAGAGAAAAGGTTACTGTAGAAATCCATGGAAGGGTTGCTACTCTGATTCCCCTCTTCCTTGTCCTCCTTCTTCTCTTCCCAGGTCCGTAAGACCCTGGATGCTACCATGCAGACCCTGCAGGATATGTTGACAGTGGAGGACTTTGATGTCTCTGATGCCTTCCAACACAGTCGATCCACAGAATCCATCAAGTCTGCTGCGTCTGAGACTTACATGAGCAAAATCAACATTGCCAAGAGGCGAGCCAACCAGCAGGAGACTGAAATGTTTTACTTTACGGTGAGTGGGGTTCTGAGCCTAGAGGGAGCCCCGAAGGAGGGGGGAAGGGGTGAGGGAGCAGCTGGAGCAGGTGGGACCCCTCTGCCTGCCCTTTAGATGGTCCTTAGGGCACACACATGGGGCATGGAATCAGCCACCTCCGCATCTTCTGAAATGAGAGAAGAGAATGAGCGTGGAGATTTTAGTAAAGGGCAAGAGTGGAGGTAATCTTGCCACTTGGTAAATTCATTACAGCTCACGAGTTATTCCATGAAGACCTCTAAGTATTTTGTTGAGCAGGCTGGAATGAGTGTGAGTCATACTGGCAGGTGCCAGGTTTCATGAGAGAACTGTCGAGCTATGTTTGTGGAATGGCAAAGCTCTGCTGTGTACTTTGAGAACAGTCCATGTGTTCATCCAAGGGGATTGACAGTCAGCCATCCGGCTCTCCATACAAGGATCCAGTTTATTTTTATCCCCTTTGGTTGGGGTATTTGGGATGCCCTCTAAGGTTATGTTTCTTGGGTAATGTGATGCAGCATGGGGCAGTGGGCTTCTCTGCTTGAGTTCTGGCTCCGTGGGATCCTGTTAGCCTCTCTGGGTCTCTTATCCTCATCCATAAACTGAAGGTGTTAGACTAGATGACCTTTAAGGTTTTTTGTAGCACTAATTCTGTGATCCTAGTGTAGGTGATTAATAAGAATAAGCCATTCCCTGGAAAAAGGCAGAATTGGCCAATACCATTGACAGAGGGGCACTAGATGCTATTTATTACCTAATTCATTTTCTTTTTTTTTTAAAATATATTTTATTTTATCATTTCCAAGCATTATTCACCTAATTCATTTTCTAGTGGGCAGCGAGGTGGTATAGTAAATAGAGTGCTGAGCCTAGAGCCAGGAATTCAAATCTCACCTCTAACACTTAGTAGCGCTGTGACCCTGGGAAAGTCATTTCACCCTGTTTGCCTCAGTTTCCTCATTTGTAAAAATGAGCTGGAGAAGGAAATGGCAAACCACTCCAGTATCTTTGCCAAGAAATCCCCAAATAGGGGCAAGAAGAGTTAGACATGACTGAAGATGACTAAACAACAAAAATTTGGTGTTCCCTAATTATCTCTTTAGATGTTTCCAAGGGCATCATAGTACTTCTATATGTGTTAGCACTTGGAAATCTGCAATGGCAATTTGTTTTTTCATACTTGCTTTTTTGGCTCTTATACTTGGCCTTTCTCTTTGACCTCCATCTGAAAAATAAGAATGTTGGACTAGACTAGATGACTTCTAAAGTTGCTGCTAGCTTTGAAATTTTGTCCAATTTCCTGATTCCTTGATCCTGTGAAGGTTGGGAAAGCCATATGCAGTCCTAGGATGGAGTTGGGGTCTCACAGATTGATTGAGAACCCAAGTATGGAAAAACAAAGTCTCCAGGATTATTTACATTCTCAAATGAACCCATTTTGGCGAAGATAAATGAGTTATCAGCCTAATACAAATCTAGCCTTCAGGGCATAGACAAGCATCTATCAGAGGCAGTGAGGATAGTGGGTAAAAGGAGCAAGCTGAGAAGCAGACACCCTAGTTTCAAATCTCAGCTTGGCCTTTTACCAACCCTGTGATCCTTGGGCAAATTCTTTAGTCTCTTAGAACCTCATATTCCCTTATCTAGAAAATATGTGAATAATATAAGACCGACCAGTCCTGCCTTTTACACAGGTCTATTGGGGGGAAGCACCTTGTCTGCCTTAATGTACTTTATGGGTTTTAACTGTTGATTTGTAGTAATAATAGAAATCGTTTTTTATTTTAGTAGCTTTGTGACTGAATGAGTCACCTTACTTGTCAGTGCCCCAGATACTTCTATAAAATGAGAACTTTTAAAACTCTGATGTCCAGATCCATACAGTTACTCAGTGTCAGAGGCAAGACATAAACTCAGATCTTCTGAACTCAGACTATTGCTCTATGATAGCATGCACCAGCCTTTCTCCTCAAAAAGGAGATTTTATTGGTAGTTTTTATTGTGATTTTATTGGTAGAAGGAACTCCTCCCAGATGAGGAAACTCCTGCCAATTCAGGTTGCACCCTTTTTTGCAACTTAAAGTCTTAGAGCTATTTTGTGTCATGTCCCTCCCCTTAGCATTCTGGAGAAACTGATGGCCCCATATTGGAGTCATGTTTTAATATATAAACTGAAGTGTATAGGAACACAAAAGAAGCCAGCTGTATTGAAATGCTGTTGTCCAACAATTTAAAAAAAATTCCCCGACCCCCAGGTTAAAATGCTTAGATGCTTTAGAGACGTGGAAGTTAAGGGAGTTGCCCAGGGACACTCAGCCAATAAATATCAGAGTTGGGACTTAAAATCTCAAGCCACCCTGGCTTCAAGGCTGATTTTCTATTCACAGGTCCTCATTCCCTCTCCAGTAAGAACCGCTACAGCACGAATAAGTGAGAAAATGCACTAAAAGACTTTGAAATGTAGAAATTTATGCACAGTTGTAAAAAAAAAATTATTAGATTGCCTCAAAACCAAAGATTGTCTGCCTGCTGAGCGTGTCTTTAGAAGAGTGGACACTATCTTCCTCACCCCATTCTGCTCCCTGCCCCCCAATAACTAAGACTTGTTTGGAAGCTACTATTTGCAAGTACTGATAAAAATCTTCCCTATCCCTCCCTTGAAAGTCTTCTGGCTTTATTTCTGTTGGCAAAAAGGCACGACTAGGTCCTGTGACAGAAGGAACCCTTTGCTTCATTGAGCTCTAGCTGACAAAAGAGGGCTTTCAGTGGGCTGTTGTCTCTGGAATTCCTTGTATGCCCAAACCCTGTCCTGAAATTCATGTCCAGGGACAACAGATTGGAGGCTAATGAGATCAACAGAACAATATGAGAAAGAGGAAGAGAGAGAGACAGACAGACGGAGAGATGGGAGGGGGGGAGACAGAGAGAGAAAGAAGAGAGAGACTGACAGAGACAGAGAGAGGGAGAGAGGGAGAGAGGGAGGAAGGGAGGGGGACAGAGGGAGAGGGGAGAGAGAGAGAGAAAGAAGAGAGAAACAGACAGAGATAGAGAGAGGGAGAGAGGGAGGAAGGGAGGAAGGGAGGGAAAGAGAGGGAGAAGGGGAGAGAGAGAGAGAGAAAGAAGAGAGAGACAGAGATAGAGAGAGGGAGAGAGGGGGGAGGGGGAGAGAGAGAAAGAAGAGAGAGACAGACAGAGATAGAGAGAGGGAAGAAGGGAAGGAGAGGGAGAGGGAGGGAGAAGGAGGGAGGGAGGGAGGGAGAGAGAGAGAGAGAGAGAGAGAGAGAGAGAGAGAGAGAGAGAGAGAGAGAGAGAGAGAGAGAGAGAGAATGAGTGAAGATCAAGGAGGGAAAGGGCAAACAGCAAGTTCTCTTTGGGGTTCCTTTTGAGAGCAACACTCTCCTTTTGCCCATCTCTTCGCATACCAACTTAAACCCCAGATGTGGGAGCCAGCCTCTTGGCCCACCATCTTTAACTTTCTTCTGCCTTCTGTTTTCCAGAAATTTAAAGAATATGTGAATGGCAGTAACCTTATCACCAAGCTCCAGGCTAAGCATGATTTATTGAAGCAGACCCTTGGAGAAGGTGAGTTATGCACTCCAGATCCAGGGAGAAGTCCTGTTACCTGCTTTTAAAGCCCCATAGGATGGATGGAGTTCCCTGGTGTTGGCTCTTTTTTGTAACCAGCCAAATGTTCTTCCCTGAGGCAGATGCTCAGCTGAAGCCTGGTTCTGTTGGTAATGGAGAGATTTCTCTAGGAGTAGCTGGCCAAGGATTGTCATTTCCCTCTTTCCTTCATTCCCTGAGCTATGCTTAACCATCCCTCTGACTCTAGGGCCAGGGTAGCATGGAGGGTGTCCACACTGAAGGTGGAGGATGGGGGAGAAGGCAGGGTTCTTCCCCAACCTTGGACCTCTGTTCCCAAAGTCCTCTTGGTAGAAGTTCTTAGAGGGTGAGGGTGAGAGAAGGGGGTAAATGGTGGAGAGGAAGGAAAAAACATTGGAACTGAGAGGGGAGAATGGCAATTGGACTACATTTAGTGGCTCCATTAATATTTGACAGCTTTTCCCAAGATATACTTTCCCTAACCTATAAGTCCACTTTCCCCTCTACATCCAGCTTTTCCAGCCTTCTATTCACTTACTATTCTCATCATGAAATATTCAACTATAGTATATATTGATTAGTCGATCAATTAATCAACAACTCAGCAAATAACTGCTGAGTTCTTACTGCTTATTCCTAGATATAGACATTGTTACACATTGGCATAGTGACATATAAAGGTATATTTGGGGAGGTAAAAAGAAATATAAGACACAGTCTTTTCCCCTCCTTTAGAGGAAGTACATAAGTCTAGGCTACTTGGTATGACAAATGCATAAACAGTGAAGTAATAATATGATTCAAATTGGAACAGTAACTAGGACTGTACCTAAGGTTGTTGTTCTACAGTGCTAAGTTTAGAGAGTGGACATCAATGGTAGTATGTAGACCCTCAGCAACCAGTACCAGCAGAGATGAACATTCAATTGTCAAGTTACCAGATGGGGTTGGAGAATTCCTCTTCTCTCCCGATCTTTTTTCTAACCCCTCATCCCCATCCTCCAACTATATGGTGTTACAGCCTCCCAGAGGTGTCATGGTACCCCAACCATGATCACAACTCAATTTATGATTTATGTTGCTTGCCTTAGGAACAAACATTCCTATATCTATATTTAATGTAGATAACAGGAAAAGAACAAGGAAGTACTCAATGATATGCCCTGGGAGACAATAAATGCTCTGGGAATTCAGAGGAGGGAGAACTCAAATAGTGTGGGATAGTGGAAAGTGGATTGGCCTCAAAGTCAGAGGACTTGGATTTGAATCCTGACTACCATTTATGACCTATGTGGCCCTGAGCTGGTTTTCAGCTTCTGGTCAAAATTGGCCAAGGGAGAAGAGGGAAATGGAGATGTCACAGAATGTCCAAGATCAAAGAAACATTTCATAACATGTTGGTGGGGACGATGATGGTTGCTGGATGGATGAAGGATAATGAACGATGAGCAGGATACCCAGTGCCTACCCATCTCAAAATCCTTGCCCATGCTGTTGCTCTAATTCCATGGAGGAAAGGTTTCTGACAGAAAAAGTCTCATATTTGTTCATTTGTTGACTCATTTATCCATTCATTTTGAGATAATATTTGTAAATTTTTTTAGCACAATACCTGGAATATAATAGTTTCTTAATAAAGTCTTATTTCCTTCCTTCCTCCCTCCATCGGTGATTTTTTTTAAACCCTCACCTTCTATCTTAGAATTAATACTGGGTATTGGTTCCAAGGCAGAAGAGCGGTAAGGGCTAGGCAATGGGGGTTAAGTGACTCACCCAGGGTCATCCAGCTGGGAAGTGTCCGAGGCCAGTTTTGAATCCTGGACCTCCCAACTCTGGGCCTGGCTCTCAATCCACTGAGCCACCTAGCTGTCCCCCATTGGTTATTTTTTAAAGCACCTACTGTGTGCAAGGCACTGCGTAATGCAGCAAAGAGGACCTCAAAGAGGACTTACAGTCTAATTTGATTTAAAAAAATGTAGCAGAATATGAAGTACAATGGGCCAAATGTACAAAATGTACACAGTTGTGGCTGGACTGATGAAGAGACTGTGACATTTTAGTAGCAGTGTGACCACAGGTCCTTTTAGGGCTGCTGTTTCCTCATTTGGAAAAGGAAGGAGTTGTTCTGGGTCTCCAGGTCCCTTCCTGCTCTGAAACATAGGCTTAGGGAAGGCTTTTTGGAGGAAGTGATGTTTGATCTGGACTTTGAGTAGTGAATGGGATTTTGTTGGGAAGTTCCAAGGGAAATGGAAGGTCATTCTAGGGGAAGGGAATGTGCTGAGTAAAGGTAGGAAAGCCCAATGCTTCTCCATCACCATCTTCTGGGAGACAGAGAGATGTCTAGTGAACTGTCTTTGTCTTTTGAACCTTACCTTTCAAACCAGGCACTGGCCAGAGGCTTTCAGAACAGCAAAAGGAGAGCCAAGGACGCTTACTGGTAGCAGATTTCCCATTGTTTTCCTAAGTGAACTCTCTCCTCTTTGGAAGATGGAATGCTTTATAGGTTCCTGGATGACTCTTACTTGGAGGACAGAGTATTTCTTTCCTGTTCTCCCATTAGCCATAGCAAATGCAATCTTTTATTAAATCTTTGCATGGATGCTCTTAATGCAATAAAAAATTAATTAGTTTTAGTTGGCTCAGATCCTGACACATCCAGTCTTCCAAGTTTATTTAGCCTTCAGCCCCACCTTACTCTAAGATGTGATTTAACAGTCTTTTCTTGGAGCTTTGAACTGATTAACCACTGATGATCCCAGAAAACATGGACTTGGGGAGAATCTTGGGGTTCTGGCATTTCTGTGGGCGTGGGGCAGTGGCCATCCCGGGGAAATGCACGAGGACTCTGCCTGTAAGCCCCAAGCTGAGCACTGCCCGGCACAACAAGGGCCAGGCTCTGTTTGAACCAGTATTTCCACATTTTCATTTTGTCCCTTTTGTGTCTTTAGTCAGAGGTGAGTACAACCTAGAACGTGGCTGCAAACTTGGAAGCAAAAAAAGTCTTTGAGCCCCACGTGAGTGCCAGAAAGTGCCTAGAGATTATTATGGAAGAGAGAGAACCCCTCAGATCTTTACAACTTGCTGTGACAGTAAGCGGCAGATGAGTAGCAAGAAACAAGGAGAGAAGTGATGGGTGATGACAGCGAAGGGGAAAGTGACGGAAACACAGAGCAAAAGACGAAATGCCTACAAGTCGAGAAGTGTGGGGGCTATCGTAGCTTGACTCACTTTTTTTGTTTTGTTTTTGCTAAATCTTTACCTTCTGTCTTGACATCAATTCTAAGACAGAAGAAGGGCAAAGGCTAGGCAATGGGGGTTAAGTGACTTGTCCAGGGTCATACAGCTAAGAAGTATCTGGGGTCAGATTTGAAACTAGGTCTTCCCAACTTCAGGCCTGGCTCTCTATTCACTATGCTACCTAGCTGCCTCCTGACTTACTCTTAAATACTTAAATATATATATGTAAATATAAAAAATATAAATATATAAATCTACAAATATAAAAATATATATAAAAATTAAAAAACTCTTTACTCTCCATCTAAAACTCAATAATGAGTATTGGTTCCAAGGCAAAAGAGTAGTATGGGATAGGCAATGGGATTAAGTGACTTGCCCAAGGTTACACAGCTAGGAAATGTTTAAGGCCATATTTGAACCCAGGACCTCCCATCTCTAGACTTGACTCTATCTGCTGAGCAACCCAGCTTGCCCTTCTGCCTCACTCTTAATACCAAGGTGTCCTTAGGTACCTTAAAGCCCAGTATAATCCTTAATGTTTATAATAATGACCTCAAGTCTTCAAGAAAAAATTATGTTGTACTCAGCATATACTTTGTCTCTGAAGAGAATAGGAAAGTACGTGGTATCTTATAGAAAGGCCATCCAAAATTAAGATAAAACAAATTTTGGTGCTTGAGTGAATTGGCTTCAGTCATCTGGAATGCTTGATGATTCTGGATAAATGAAGCATGATTGTGTTTAATTAGTACTGGCCAAACTTCAGAGTCCTTCCTGCTGGCTTGTCCATGAAGACAACATCTATTTTTGTCAACATGGAATCTAGAAACCCCAAACTTGTAGCCTAGTAAGATCTGATGAACCTCAAGTTTTAGGACTAGATTGTAAGTTGTAGACCCCAAAGTTTATACTTGTCCAAGTAAGATCTGATGAACCCCAAGTTTTAGGACTAGATTGTAAGTTGGAAACCCCTTTGGAGTTGATGAACCCCAAGTTTTAGGACTAGATTGTAAATTGGAGACCCCAAAGTTTGTACTTGTCCAAGTAAGATCTGATGAACCTCAAGTTTTAGGACTAGATTGTAAATTGGAGACCCCAAAGTTTGTACTTGTCCAAGTAAGATCTGATGAACCTCAAGTTTTAGGACTAGATTGTAAGTTGGAGACCCCTTTGGAGTTGATGAACCCCACGTTTTAGGACTAGATTGTAAATTGGAGACCCCAAAGTTTTTACTTGTCCAAGTAAGATCTGATGAACCTCAAGTTTTAGGACTAGATTGTAAGTTGGAGACCCCAAAGTTTGTACTTGTCCAAGTAAGATCTGATGAACCCCAAGTTTTAGGACTAGATTGTAAGTTGGAGACCCCTTTGGAGTTGATGAACCCCAAGTTTTAGGACTAGATTGTAAATTGGAGACCCCAAAGTTTGTACTTGTCTAAGTAAGATCTGATGAACCTCAAGTTTTAGGACTAGATTGTAAGTTGGAGACCCCTTTGGAGTTGATGAACCCCACATTTTAGGACTAGATTGTAAATTGGAGACCCCAAAGTTTGTACTTGTCCAAGTAAGATCTGATGAAGCTCAAGTTTTAGGACTAGATTGTAAGTTGGAGACCCCTTTGGAGTTGATGAACCCCACATTTTAGGACTAGATTGTGAATTGGAGACCCCAAAGTTTGTACTTGTCCAAGTAAGATCTGATGAAGCTCAAGTTTTAGGACTAGATTGTAAGTTGGAGACCCCTTTGGAGTTGATGAACCCCAAATTTTAGGACTAGATTATAAGTTGGAGACCAATCTAGTCCTAAAACTTGGGGTTCATCAGATTTCACTAGGTTACAAATTTGGGGTTTCTAGATTCCATGTTGACAGTATGCAAGGCACTTGGGCTGTGGGAGGATCTTAGACCATGAGAAAAATATGTATTTTTCTTGGCAAACGAAGCCCTCACCCATTGGAATGAGCTAAAAGGAACTCCGGGATCTTGCAGACTGCATCCTGATATTTCCAGCATTGGGCAGTTAACTGGTTAAAGCATGGTAGATACCCAAAGCTTTGGAACCCTTACTCCTTCCTCACAATGGTGGTAGAGGATATGGTAAATCTTGAATCCATAGTTTTCTGTTTTAGAGGAAGAAACTCCACCTTGGCTCTCAGATAACCAAATCTCAGTAGGGTGAGGCACAATATAATAGAATTTTACTCTATGTTACAAGTTTAAGCTCTAGTTGGGATAGAGCACCAGGCATGAAGTCAGAAAGACTTCATCATCTTCCTGAGTTCAAATCATGCCTCAGTCACTTACCAGCAGTGTGATCCTGGACAAATCCGTCTGCCTTGGTTTCCTCGTCTGTAAAATTATCTGAAGAAGAAAATGGCAAACTACTCTGGTATCTTTGCCAGGAAAGTTCCAAAAATAGGTCATGAAGAGTCAGACACAGCTAAAACCAACCGAACAACATCAGGACCATATGCTCATCACTGCCTCTTAGACTCTGGCTTCCTTCAAGGCTCAGGTCAGATTCCACCTCCTCCTAGGAGAAACCTTTCTGGGTACCCATAGTGAGTATTGTTTTATTCCTGACTTCCTTCAAGACTCAGCTCCTCTCCCCTTATTTCTGTAGGAGGCTGTTCCTCAACTCCCACTGCTAGTACTTCCTGCTGAGATTATTCTCCATTTACACTGTTTCTATCTTTTATCTACAGAATTCTTAGTTTGTTGTTTTTTTTCCCATTCAAATGTGATCTCTTGAAAACAAGCAATGCATTCTTGCCTTTCTTGCCCTCACCAGGCCTTAGCACAGTGCCTGGTGCATAGGAAATACTGATAAATATTTAGAGGGCAGCTAGGTGGCACAGTGAATCGAGCATTGGGCTTGGAGTCAGAAAGACTCATCTTCCTGGCTTCAACTCTGGCCTCAGACACTTACTAGCTGTGTGATCCTGGGCAAGTCACTTAACCTTTCTTGCCCCAGTTTCCTCATCTGTAAAATGAGCTGGAGAAGGAAATGACCAACCACTCCAGTATTTTTGCCATGAAAGCCTCACATGGAGTCACAAAGAGTTAGACACTTACTAGCTGCATAATCCTGGGCAAGTCACTTAACCCTGCTTACCTCAGTTTCCTCATCTGTAAAATGAGCTAGGGAAGGAACTGGCAAACCATTCCAGTATTTTTGCTAAAAAAAAACCAAAAGCCAAAAACCCAAATGGGGTCACAAAGATTTGGACATGACTGAAAACAACTGAATGATAACAACAAAATAAATGTTTGTGGACTGATTATTTTCTCATTCCTGAAATGACTCTGTATATGCTTATCCTTGTCAAAGCTGTTTTCCCTAGGAGAATATAAACTTCCCGAGGGCAGGGGCTACTGTATTTTTGTCTGGGAATCCCCAGCCTCTAGAATAGTGCCTGACATCATAGGAGGCATTCAGTAGGTATTTCTTTAATTGAATTATTCCATCCCTCCTCTACCTTCTCTGGTCCTCTGTTAGGCAATTATTTCCATTCATACACATTGGTCAAGGCTGGAGATGGGAGTGCTTTTGGTCATCTCAAACCTCAATTCTTTATCTTCTTTGCTTTTATGTTATTTCTCTCTCCTATGAACCCCTCATGCTCTATTTTAGCCATCTAGTTTTGATAATGAAAGTAAGGAATTTATTTCTTATGCTACGATATTTTTATTTCTATACCTGACATCTTGGATCCTGCCTAGGGCTCACAACTTCCCTCCCCAAGACATCTCCTGCCCTATTCTTGGGACATCCCTGCTAAAGAGATTCATTTAGTCATGATTTTTCAGCTTCCACTAAGATCTCTCACCTTCTACCCTCCAAACCATTTTCTCCCTCATTTCCCTTGGCTGTTACTCTTTCCATGAGTTCTCTAAAGTCCCAGCCCCCCCTGACATCTCCTGTCTCTCTTCTCTTCTCTTCTCCAAAATCTGCCATTCCTGTTTACTTCAGGATCCTGGTTAGCTATTGGGGATTTGGGTGTGGGTGTGGGTGGAGAGATTCTTAGTGATATTTCCAGAGGTCTTCACTCTGGTCTGGGGAAGCAGAGGTTTGATTCCAGCTCCCCCATCCATGACCCTCGGCAAGTCATTCCAACTTTTGTGGATCTCATCTGCAAAGTGAGGAAGGTTGATCCCTGCTCCTTTCTAATTCCCCTGAGTTGGATGAGATCATGGACACAGCAGAAGTATTCTGAATTCTTAGAGAAAGATGCTGTCTAAAGCCAGGAAACTGGAAAAACCTCTGACTCATCTCCCTTTTCCTCTGGTCAGGACTCCAGTTAATTCAAATCCTCTGTTGATTATCTCTAATTTACGTGGTCTATATCTTGTTTGTATAAAGTTCTTTGTATGTTTTCTCCTCCATTTGACTTCAACTCCTTGAGAGCTGGGATTGTCTTTTGCCTGTCTTTGTAATTTATACACTAGTTATCCTTCACCCTCTTCTGCTTTGGAATAAAAAACACAGTAATATCAGGGCTTAGCATAAATAGCACATAGTGGGTGCTTAGTAGATGTTTGTTGACTGACCCTACTCAACCTGGTAGCCTTTTCTGACTCTACCAGGCACCCTCAGTGGGCTTCTGGAAGTATGCCAAGATTCTGGCTGCTTAAACATGCTGCAGGAAGAATGAATGAAAAAGCATTTCTTTTTTTTCACATTTTAAAATTTTATTATTTTTTTCTTAGATGGTGACTGACTTTTAATAAGACATTTCATTTGTTATCACATAAAGTATTGGAAGTGTTCCATGTTTTTTGAACATTTGACATTTTTTACGTATTAGCCTTGACATTACAAGCCTCATGAAAACTCCATCCTGGGACGTCATTGATTCTCTAAATAAGGTTACAAAGATACCAAATCAAGGGTTGAAGGCACTCAATAGGGAAGTTATTGTGAGGTAATGTAAACAATTTGAGAAGCAAACAATGAAAAAGCATTTCTTAAGGGCTTACTAGGTACCAGAGAATAAAAATACAAAGAAAGACAACATCTATCCTCAAGGAACCTACTGCTTTTTTTAAACACTTACGTTCCATCTTAGAATCAATACTGTGTATTGGTTCCAAGGCAGAAGAGTGGTAAGGGCTAGGCAATGGGAGTTAAGTGACTTGCCTAGGGTCACACAGTTGAGGAGGCTATTATCAGAAGCCCAGGACCTCTTGTCTCAAGCCTGGTTTTCTATCCACTGAGCCTCTTAGCTGCCTCTGAGTTTACATTTTAATGGTGGAGACTATATACAGTTGGGGGAATAGTGGTCCAGGTAGAGGGATGATGAGTAAAGCCATAGGGAGGGCAGATGGGCAAGTCCCATCCAGGAACAATGACATAAATTTGATTATGCTTCATAGTTGTAGAACTAGAGGGAAAGAAAAAGTTAAAAGCAGTGACCAGATGGTTGGCTTCTTGAGCAAGGAGGTGAAGATAGCCAGAGAGGAGGGAGTGAAGTGAAAGAGAGCTTCAGTTTTCCAGAAATAGTGTTCTTGGAGAGGCATTTACCAATCCAGAGGAGTTGGGGATGAGGATGGGCTAGGGTTGGGAGTAGAGGGGAAGTTCCTGCTGGCAATGGGCTCTGAAGTAACCATCCAGAAGATACTATGGAGAATTTGGCTGAGGAGAAAGGAGACCTTTAGAGAGCCATCTAGGAGATTCTTGCAAATATCATAGCAGGATTGGATATTTATTTGTCTTGGAAACCAGCACCTTCCTTCAAGGCTCTAGGAAGGAAGACATCGTACTGGGGTTCTGGCAAATGGTAGGGTAAGAAAAGATGCAGTTTTGTTTTCATTAAAGTCCTAATCCTTAGCCTGGCATTCAGGAGCCTCCACAGACAGGCTTCAGGTTACCTTTTTTATTCCTCCTCCTCCACCCTACGCTTCCATTAAGTTGGACTGTTTACCATTCACCAGGCACATTCTTCACCTCTTCCTCCTCCATGCTTTGGGCCATTGGTCAACAAATATTTATTAAACGCCTTCTATGTGTTACACACTGGGCTGGGCCCTGAGGATACAAGTACAAAGAATGAGAGAATCCAGACTCACTAGAAGCTTACCTTCTAATGGGGAAGACAGTAAATAAATGTAAAACATGTACGGCATAGGTACAAAGCCAACAGAAATAAGTTAGTCAGCAAGCATTTATTAAGTGCCTAGCTATTATTATTAATATTATTAATTATTAATATTATTATCTGTCACCTACCCAGACACTGTGTTAACTGTCAGAGATACAAAACAAGGACAAAACCCAGTTCCTGTCCTCAAGGAGCTCCCAGTCCATAACTGAGGCCTCTTGTGTGGGGTACCACTGCTCTGCTCTGCTACACTGGGGTTAGGGGTGCAATTTGTAGGAGCTGCTGATAGCTGGGCCACAGAGGGCTCACTTCCATCTGATTTTTCTTATTTAAAGGGAAAAGACTTGTACAAAAATATTGATAGCCACACTCTTTGTGGTGGCAAAAAATTGGAAAATGAGGGGATGCCCTCCAATTGGGGAATGGCTGAACAAACTGATTTTTTTAAACCCTTACCTTCCGTCTTGGAGTCAATACTGTGTATTGGCTCCAAGGCAGAAGAGTGGTAAGAGCTAGGCAATGGGGGTTAAGTGACTTGCCCAGGGTCACACAGCTGGGAAGTGTCTGAGGTCAGATTTGAACCTAGAACCTCCCATCTCTAGGGAAACTGATTTTTCTTATTTATCCTAAAAGTTCATTTTAGAAACCAGAGCCTAGAGGTCTTTCATTTGTCCTGGGGTTGGTGAATTCTTGTTGGGTCTTTAGTCAAGGATTGAGAACTGCTTCTTCCCACCCTAGATTGTTAGACCCGCCATTAATACCTCCGCCATGGTGGGGACTTCAGTACTATTAGAACAAATGAATCAGTGTCATGTTTCATTCCAGAGCCCTCCAAACACTTTGCAAAAGCTTCCTTCTTATTCCCACCCCATTCCCCAAATGGGATGGAGATTCTCTCTGAGCTCTGCACCTCTCTCAATGGAGTTTCTTCTCCTTTATAGTGGGGTCACATCCAAGATCAGCCAGGCTTTGGGTTTCCCTGAAGTCACTAACTTCAGCCCCTGTTGACCTCTGGGTAGGCCTACAACATGCAGCCCACAATACTCCTGAGTGCACCATAAATAAATATAATTGGCAGGGAATTGGAATGTGGAGTGAGGAGGCTGGGTGGATCAGTGGATATATTGTCAGGCCTAGAGATGGGAGGTTTTAGACTCAAATCTGGCCTCAGACACTTCTTAGCTGTGTGACCCTGGGCATGTCACTTAACCCCTGTTACTTAGCCTTACCACTCTTCTGCTTTGGAATCAAAAACACAGTATTAATTTTAAGGCAGACGGGAAGGGTTTTTTTTTTCCAAGACATAATGGGAAATATTTAACAAAATTAATAAAAATGCAATAAAATGCAGCTAATACTACAATCTAAAACTTGTTCATGTGGAATCCACAGGGATCCTTAAGTATAAATTAGTGGCCCCTGATTTTATTTGAGTGATAGCACTGTCTAGGATACTAACTTTACCACGGACAAAATCTTTTCTTGCTTCTTCATACCTAGTTGCCTTCACCTAACTCATCCTGCCTCAACTCACTTTCCTTTAGCCAGTGCCCGGGAAAGGTAGATCCTCAGGATCTACCTGGGTGGCATCTGAGCCTAGAATGGAGTTTGAAACACTTTGTTGTGAGGCCATTGGTTATTTTGTTGGGAAAGCTGGGATGAGCTATTACAGAGCTAGATACTCTTAGGAGGCTATCCATGAAGGGAGAGAATGAGCTCTGCTGATTGTCCCTCCCCACCAATAATTCCACCAATAAAACAAATAATAAGGTTAGGGTCAACATCCTCAGTCTTTTATTTTGGGGAATCTAGCATCGTAGTGGCAACCAGGAGGCTAGAGCTTAAGGGACTGGTCTACTAAAAAGATCAGAGCAAAGGGGAGGCTCTGAGCCTTCCTTTTTCCAATAACAACTCTTGGATTTTCATTCTAAATTTCATTTTAAATTGCCATTATTTTGCTCTGATATTTGGAGGCAGGTACCCCCAAGGGATGCCCACCACTTCCCTCTCCAGTTCCCAGAGTTCACTTGGATGGAGGAATGAATTCAGAGTTAAAGGACCTGGATTTGAATTCCAGCTTTTCTACTTGCTATCTACATGACCTTGGGCAAGACACTTAACCCCCTTATGCCTCAGTTTCCATATCTCTACAGTAAGGAGATTGGACCCAATGGCCTCTAACGTCTCTAAGATCTCATGATCTTGGACCTCATAAATATGAGAATTCTTCAATGGTGCAGATTGCAATCATCTACCCCTCCTCATTCTATGTGATTCTAGTCTCTCCCTTACCATAAATCTTCAGATAGAAGGACCTACCCAATGCCCAAGGGGTCTTGTCTATAGCTCTTTGACCATTTTGTGGATTCCACCTCAGCCCTTGGCTGTCCATCCATCATGTCCCATTATAACCTGCATCGGAATGCTAGAAGGAAGGTTCTAATCCATCAGTCAACATACATTTACTAAGCACTTACTATGTGCCACACAATGTGATTTGCCTTATCCAGAAACCCATTAGGGATGGTCTTGAACTATTAGTCTCCTAGATCTCTTATTGGTAATGGAAGCAGTCCGGTCATTGGGATCCCCTTGACTCTAACATTCTCACACCTTTTAGAGGGATTAATGGAGCAACAAGCTGCAGATACCTTCAGGGGCACCCTTTTTTATTTGGCACAATCGGTTAACTTCTGCTATAAAGACATGGATGGGGGAAGGGGGTTATCTTGTGTTTTTTAAAAGATACGTGTGCCATCTCTGGACGAGAAAAACACCTGAAAATTCACACAGAGTTTTCTTCCTAGGTGAAAGAGCAGAATGTGGCACCACCAGGTAAGAGCCCCAAGGCTTTGTTTTCTAACCTAGTTGTTGAGGGGGGAGGGATGACTGTTTCTTTCCTGTCCCCATTGGGATCTAAGATAGGCTATGGCCCTGGGCTTCGGTGCATGGTTCTTGTTGGATGGGAATATATCTTTGGGAAGAGTCCCCAAGCGTGGGGTACCGGAATGTGGAATATGATGGGGGGGGGGAGATTAAACATACTGGGATGCTCCTGATGTCTCCTTACTTCACTTGCACTGATATGAGAACATCCACAAGATCTGACAGACCTTTGGTTTTAGCTACGTTGATCCTTTCTAGCCAACTGGTTCCTAAATACCTGATAGCACTCTAGACCAGAGAGGCAGATGCTGGGATATAGGTCCTTTTGGAAGGAGATGGGTTCTCTTATGAGAGAATGATTCACATATATTTCTGAGGTCCCGACTCCCATCTACACCTCTGAAGATCAAGCCAGGGACACTAGGAGAGCTTCAGGTGGTTGTATTCAATTCCAGGTTTATCATGATGCAGCAGTGATTTGACTGTGTCAGGACACTAAGTAGTATGCCCGTGCCCAGGATATGTACTTAGTATTTACTACTGATTACCAAGACTTGAGATTTTGTATCCTAGCCCCCAGGAGCCTCTGTGTCCATCCATTATCCCTAGCTGCCATATTCAAGTGTATTTTCTCCAGACGAATAGCTGACACTAACTGAGCAAACAGACCATCTCAGGGAATGCCTCCCCTCCCCTCCTTTTTTTTTTTGTTCTTTGGGAAAAAAAGCCAAATATTGATCTCTTAACTCCCCCTGCCTTCATAAAATTCTCTACATTGCCCTCTTCCAAGTGCCCACCTGCCCTATGAGTTGCTGACCAATTATGGACCAGCATTGACAAGCGGTCATCCATTTAGAGTGGCCGTTGGCCCTGGCCTCTTGGGTTTTCTGTTGACTTCTCTTTGGCAGGAAGGACTTTTTATTATATGTGTTTATAGGCCAGAGTAGAATCCACAGGAGCTCAAACCAATAAAAGAGATAGTACTTTTGAAGTGGGGCAACACAGTGAACAAAGAACAGAAACAGTTGGGGTGCCTGGGAATGCAAGGGTATCATGCAGCTAAGATCATTGCCAGCCTTCAATAGCAGGCCACCATAGGATGCCTCCAAATTAAACAGCTGCTTAAAAGCTGCCAGATATTTAGGGGGCAAAAAAAAAAGCATTTTGAGAATCCAGAAAACATGACAAATATAGCCGCTAAGAACATAGAGCTTGATTTTCTCCAAATCTACCAACCTCTGTACTCTTCAGAATTTCTCCAGGCATTCTTTAGGTGGTGGTTATACCCAGGCCTAGAAGGCACAAGGATCTTTTGCCTCCATGGCCTGTTCTGGTGTGAAAGAGAAGCAAAGGTACTGGCTACCAAGCTTCCCTTCTGCCCCCATTTACTGCCCTCCATTTGCCCAGCAAATGCATGAGGATGTCAACAGCAGGCTGGCTCTAGAAGCTTCACCAAGTGGTCTTACGTTCTATGAATTCAGAGTCTCTGTGGTCAGTGTTGTCCCATGGAAAGAGAAGAAAGCCATATAAACAACTTGGTGGCTATTGATCTACAAGGGATCTGGAACATGGGAAGGGTGGACTGAACAATTTTCCCTTTTCTGTGAGATCTTGGCAGGAAAACCAGGCATCCTCCTCAGGATTAACCCACACAGCTCCCACCTCTGGTCCCTGGAGCTTGGAAACGTTAGAATTACTGATAGCTGAAGGCTCTGGGCCTCTCAATATATGTGGGTCAGTGGGTATGCAGAGCAGCTTTCTAAGAACATTTTAAAGCTCCTTAATAGCTTCTTGACAATCTCATTTTGACTGAAGAGCAAGCTCCCTCTTTCAGCAGCACTAACGACCGTATTTCCCAGCAAAGAAGATGAGAGCTTCTCCTGCCTCTCATTTCCCGGAGCTCACAAAGTTCAGGAGAGAGTACCAGCTATCAAACCTGTAGACAGGTTTTGAGGGGGTTGCCTTATAACCTTCAAAGTTGTTTCTTTTGTTACTTTTTCAAATGGGGACCCAGGAGCCTTCATCTCCTTCTGACTTAGTTTATTGGCGAGCCAGGCTAGCCATTTTAACCCATGAGTAGAAACTAGTTAGTCTACAAAGATGTTAGAGCAGCAATAGTTGCATCCATCCAACCATCCATATATGTTTGTACGTCTGTTATATGGGATGCATAAGGCTACAAAAAGAAGCAAAAAACTGTCCCTGCCCTCAAGGAGCTCACTCTCTAATAGTAGATGCAGACTTGCTAAAATGAAAAAGAAAAATAGCATAAACACATTTCTATTTAAGTTTTCAAAAAAGTTAATTTAAAATCACTTTTAGAAACCTTGAATTTAAAAATTACACAAAAGAAATCCTAATTTCAGTGAATTGATAGTAACTTAAAGTATTGTGCAATGAATGGATTAAATATTACTTTTTAGCTCCAAATCCAGATTTAACTTGGTTTTAATTTTACTATTTAAAATTTTTCTCTTTTTAAAAAATAAACCAACTCCCTGAAGCTGAACAATTACTACATCTCAGAGCAGGAACTTGGCCTTTGATCTTTAGATTCTAAGGCAAAGCTCATTCTTTTACCAATATAGATGAGACCCTTTGGAGACAAGTCATTTTACTTGGTGCATAAGGTTAGGAGAGAAAAATAGAGAATGGGAAATAAGACTGGAAAAAGTGGTTCATGACCTAATGGTTTTCAACTGCATATATGTTTTAGAAACGTATTATTTTTAATGCCCAGAATCAAACTTTTCTCTAAAACTCAGACCTCCCTCCACAGTAACAAACTTGAATAAGTATTTGTTGTGGATAAGAAACAAAATATCTCCTCTGTTAATTTGCAGGTAGACTAGTCTTTGCATTAGTGTATAGAATATGACACATACAGGATTGTCCCCAAATTCTTGGTTTTGCTTGTCTATCTTTAAGGCTGGTCAGAGATAGGCAACACATGAACTTCTTCCCTTGTCCTAGAGTCAGATTATATTCTCCAAACTAAAATCTGGCAACTATTGTCCAAACTGATTTTCTTGGATAATTTTTCTTTAAAATCATGTGAGTATTCTTGCCCAATCAGAGACATTCTTGGAGACTATCTCTAACACACTCACCTCCATGAATCATTGTTTCTCTCCAGTGGTACTGGATCATCATTTCCATTTTAAAAGGTGACAGGGACAGATTATTCCTCATTGAAAAGACCCAGATATTGGGAAAGATTGAAAGTGAAAAGAGAAGGTGATAGAATCATGGAAACAATAAACATGAACTTGGACAGACTTCAAGAGATAGTGGAGGATAGAAAGGTCTGGCATGTTTCATGGAGTCACAGAGTCACCATGACTGAAGAACTGAACAATAACAAGCAAGACCTTTCTATAGGGTTTTTCTGTGTAAATGAAAATGACCATCTTCTTGTCCCCAGAATGAACTACAGGCCACATCTTAAATTTTTTCTTTGTGTTAATTTGATCCAACTTGAGATTTAAAGGGAATATTACTACCTGGTTTCTCTTTTTTCCTCTCTGTCTTTGTGGTGCTCTCTCTCTCTCTCTCTCTCTCTCTCTCTCTCTCTCTCTCTCTCTCTCTCTCTCTCTCTCTCTCTCTGTCTCTCTCTATTCTCTCTCTCTCTCTCTCTCTCTCTCTCTCTCTCTCTCTCTCTCTCTCTCTCTCTCTCCTCCCTCTCTGTTTCTTCTCCTCACCTTCTCACTCTCTTTTTTATTTTCTTCTCCCCTCCTTATTTCCTTGTCTCTGTCCCTTTCTCTCTTTCTCTTTCCTACCCCAACTTTCCCTCCTCTCCTTTTTTCCTAACCTAACTTCTCTTCTTCCTCTCTCCCTCTATTTCTTCCCCTTACCTTTTCCTTCTTTTTTATTCTCTTCTCCCTTCCGTTTCCTTGTCTCTGTCCTTTTTTCTTTCTTTCTTCTTCTTTCCTGCTTCCTCTCTTTCCTTTCCTCCTCCATCTTTCCCTTCTCTCCTTTTTACCTATCCCAACTTCTCTTCTTCCTCTCTGTCTCTCTCTCTCTCTCTCTCTCTCTCTCTCTCTCTCTCTCTCTCTCTCTCTCTCTGTGTCTCTCTCTCTGCCTCTCTCTGCCATTGACCAGCAGAAGAGATGGAAGACTTAGATTGCCTCACTTTCCCTGGCTGAGCCCTTCCTCTGCTCCCCACCTTGTGTCCCATCCAGCACTTCAGTAAGTCTGTACCAATTTGATGTTGTATGAAGTTGAGACCCCTATGTTTTCTGGTCAGAAATTCCATCTCAGAGGCCTGCTTCCAAAGTGCCTCGACAAGAAATCAGTGTTTTGCTTTTAAGTAATCCTTAGCTTTCTTTCCAGGAGTGGACAACACAAGTGGAAAATTGTTTCTTACCTCTCTCTTTCCCTATGTGTCTCCAGGCTCCAAAGCACAAAAATTTTATTTTTGAGGGGAGGCATCCAGGCCAACACCCTAGTTTTTTGGGAGATGTGTGTGTTTTTTTACCCTTGTCTATCCAGCCTGTGATCAAAGGGGATCTGGTGATCCTGGCCCTGAGCAGTCATTCAATCTTCTCAGTTCCACTGGATAGTGTATGACAAAAACATTTTCAGAATTTTGTGTGCCCTTGACCCCAACCCATTACCCCAGATTGGAGTTCAGAGACCTAAACTCATCATCACTTACCATTGACACTACCTAATTTAAATGAATATGGGCACCACTTTGAGCTCCCATCATTTCCCCATCTGTAAAATGGGTATGTCTCTGCCTACCTCACAGGGTTGTTGTGAGGATATGATTAAATTACAAATGTGTAAATACCTTGAAGAAGTTAGAACATTTTCTCCTCTGTTGCTTCTCCCACCCCTACCCCCAAATCCATTACTTTACACAAGGTTAGCATAGTTATTTTCTTCAAGTTGTTCCCTGTTCCAAAGTTTCAAAGCCTGTGGCCTTAGGCAGGATTTTTGGTATTTTCTTTTGGCCATTCTACTTGACAACACAAAGGCAGATAGGTCACTGACAGCCCCAAAATGTCACTTAAATAAATGACATAAATGGACTTCTCTCACCAAGAGACTGTAGATTGATGTTGGGCTTGGAACAATCTTGCCTCTTGTGTTCTTCTCAACCTTTGTAGTTATTTCTTTAGTTGTTTTCTATGTAAAACTGATCCTTTCAACCCTTGTTTTTATAGTGGTTGTAGCTAGCTGTTTTGGATGTCAGCTGTGTCTTCCCATGCATATCCTGCCTGGGACCAGCAACATTTGCTCTCTGGAACCTGGGAGGGGATTAGTCGGGTTTCTTAGGTCTGCTTGGTGTATTGATATAGTAAGTCAACAAATGCCCTGGTAGCAAGGAAAAAAACCATGCTTGTCTGTGGTCAGAAACCCCAGCTTGCATGTTAGGTAATCTGCCATAGACTAACTGTGTGACCTTGGGCAAGTCATTTTCCCTTTCTGGATATTAGTCTCCTCACCTGTAAAATGGAAGAGGGTGATTCCTTCCAGTTCTACAATTCAATACTTCACCTCCAGAGAAGAACCAAATTTTTATTCAAGTCCCTAAACTAGCTTTGGACTTTGATCACCTGGATCCAATTCCCATTTCTGCCATATTTTCCTGTGTGACTTTGGTTAAGTCTCTAAATCTCTTGTCAGTATCAATTTCCTCATCTGTAAAATGAAGGTTTGGACTAGAAATCGGAGGTGTCAAACTTATGGTCCATGACCTGAGGCAGGTAAAATACCCTCGTGATGTATGAACCAAAAAAAAAAAATTAAATCCTTAGAATCAATACTGAGTTTTGGTTCCAAGGCGGAAGAGTGGTAAGGGCCAGGCAATTGGAGTTCAGTGACTTTTCCAGAGTCATGCAGCCAGGAAGTATCTGAGGTCAGTTTTGAACTCAGGATCTCCCAACTCTGAATCTGGCTCTCTATCCACTGAGCCACCTTGCTGCCCCTCATAAAACAGATTAAAAAGTAACTGGGAAATGTTTAACAACATAGATAATGTCCATTTGTGACTTTCTAAGTCAACACATGGCTTGCAGGGATCCATTTCTGAGTTTGACACCACTGAACGAGTTGACCTCTAAACTCCCTTCCACCTCTAAATCTGTGACCGTTTTTCTTGGTTGGTGGGAACTTTTCCTAATCTCAAACAGATTATTCCAAGGAAATAGCCATGTTGAGTCAGGCCACCCTGGGTAATAAAAGATGAGCAAATAGAAACCCACAGGTATATGCATGTTCAGCAACTTGGAAACGTGTCCAGTGTCTGTGGCTGTTTCACTGTCTCTTGGTGAATTGTACTGGTGTTTTCTCTGGCTGCTCCAGTCTGTTGAACAGTGGAACTCAGGAAAAGGCAAACTTAAACCAAAGCAAGACACTTTCAGCCCCACTGCCAAACCTTGGGACCAATGGCTCATGGGGCCATAGCACGTAGCTGCAGTTAGATCTGGTTGTTTTTGGATCAAGTTCTAATTCACTTAAAAAAAAATTCATTCAAGGGAGAGCCCCTTTCTAGACTTTAGCTTCTTTATCTGTAAAATGGGGGCAATGATTACCTTGTTCACAGCAAACCAGTGTGATAAGATTCATCAGTGTATTTGGAATGCCAAGAGGCATCAAGAAGATAATTCAACAGTAACTGAACATTGAATTTCAGCCAAAAAAAATTAGAAATTACCCTTTATGGTCGTCTTTGAAAGTCTCTTGCTTTCTCCGGCTATCAGTTATCTTTCTCTCTCCCAATTCCTTCTCCATCTTGTCAGCTTTTCAGGATGGTAGCCTCCTGATTGACATGACAGTGGTCCATGGAATATGATGTTATTGTTTTCTTCCTATTGAATTGTGACGATTTAGCATGTATTTGTGTTACATGCTCATGTTTCTTTGAACAGTTTTTAACCCTAAAAAAACCTGTTTCCCCTGGTGGGTAACCAAGATCCATTGAAATATAGTCATAAACTTCTGAAGGCTTACAGATGGAGTGCTGTAAACAGAAGCCCGGGGACTCGAGGACTGCGGTGGTGGATTTCTGTCCCCCCAGCACCTCACTGGCCACGAGTTCTCAGAGCTTTTCCAGTTTGCGGTTTACGTTGGTTGTTTTTGTTGATTTCTTTTGTTCCGTTTTCCCCTAGGCCCCCATGTCTTCCCCCTAAACCACAGAAAATGAGGAGACCTAGGCCTCTCTCAGTGTATAATCATAAACTCTTTAACGGCCGTATGGAAACGTTCATTAAGGTACTTGCTGGGGAACCTGAAGAGTCTGTGAATGCTCCAAGATGTAATGGCAGCCTCCCTCTCTTTCCTGCTACCCATTCTCCTTCATGGCCAAGCCTTTCCCATTGCTTTGGCCATTCCCTCTCTGTGTGTCCGCTCTGGTTCTCAGCAAAGATTTCCAATGAAAGCCATTGTCTCCTCTCCATTCCTTCCCATGATCCTGTGCATTATTAGAGGTGGGGTAGGAATAAGATGATAAGAGGAAGATGAGCTCATAAAAAGGCAGAAAATGAATGACAACCCCCAATGGAACCTAAGTGGAATTGAATTGCTGGCATCTGAATCTCAGCCAGTCATATCTTATCACAGCAGACAAAACAGCCCTGGGTGTGGGGGCTATAGTTAAAGGAACACCCTGGTGTTACCTTCCCTTGTACTTCCCCAGTCTAAGATGATTGATTTTACTGACACAGAAAGAAAATCCCTGAGGATCATCGACAAAAAAACCCAAAAAACTTGGCATGATACCAAAGGAAGAAAGCATATTCTATATTTATTAGTTTCTCCTCTGGAAAACCTCCCTCCTATAATTTATTCCTCTTCTCCTGCACATTTTCCCCCACCAGAAGAGTTAGAGTTGGAATAAACTCTTTGGAGTCACAGGTTATAATTATTTTTACTACTAGCAATAATAATAATAATAATTCTCATTTATGCTGCACTAGAAGGTTTGCAAAGTGCTTTACATATATCATCTCATTTAAAACCCACTTAAAATAGCAAAATGAAAAATCCCATGTATCTCCATTGAATTCACTCTCTCCTTTCTCTTTTTCTGGATGGAGTAACAGAAAGCTGTCCCCATTGTAACACCTAGAGGTGGATGGCAAAACCTTTTTGGAGAGACACTCTGATGTTAGCAGGTGGCAGAAGAGTGAAAGAGAAGAGAGTAGCTGAGAAAGAAAATAGTTATTCTCTGCATTACTTAAGGAGGAAAAAAATTAGTCCAGCTGGTTGGTTTGAGAGCCAAGTGCTGTCTAGTTGACAGATACCATCTACAGAAAATGAAACACTTAGGTGTCTGGAGAAGTTGCTGTTTCCCGTAAGAGCTCTCAATCCTGCCTGAGTAAGATCTTGCCTCATCCACCACTTCAAGCATTTTTCCTAGCAAGAGTTTTTAAGAAGGGGAGAATGGTGGCATACCTGGTAATGAGTAAACGTGACCAACTCTGACTTCCTTTCCTGGAAACAGGTAGGGTGGTACAGCATTGGGCGTTTGGGGGTTGGGGGTTCGGTTGGGGGAAGGAATGATAATTGCTGAATAGGGTATACCTAAAGTTAAGATAACAGCCCAAGGTTAGACAGAAGATCCCATCAACAAACCAGAATCCCACAAAGTCTTTGGGAGTAATCTTTATGTGCTTAGTATTAGGAAAGAAGAGGTAGGTGAGAGTATTTTCAGGTGAAGTTAATGTTTCAGAGTGATAAAAACTGGCAGCATTTTGGAGAATCTGTCCTACCATAGGAGATAAGATATTACTACTGGGGGTTTCCCCCAGAAACCAAGTATTTATCTAGCCACATTTAGGAGAGAATTGCATTTGGAAGATGAGAGACATATCTTTCCTGGAAAAGATGGTACTCTGTATCCATTTTTTCCTTCAATCTTTTTTATTCTTCTACTTGCCCTCCCTCCCCAAATAGTTTCTTTAGAAAGTCTCTTCCAATATCTCCCATCTTAGATCTTTCTATCAATCAATGAATCAATTAATAAATAAACATTTTTTTGAATTCTCACTATGTGTAGTGTTAAAAGGTAGAAAGGAAATATGACATGATCCCTACTTTCAAGGAGCTTATTACCTGACTGAGAGATAAACTGTAGGTACAAAAAAAGATAATATAAACCCAAGGTACTGTATGATTAGTATAAAAAAGAGTCTTGTGACAATCAGAGGTAGAGAAGAGTAGGAAAGGCATTTGAGACTCAGAAAATGGTATAGACAAAAGATAGGACATAGGTCTCAAGATGAGTTAATTCCTTTTAAAATATCTCATCATTTACCATCCATAAATAGTGAGCTCACTGTTACCGGATGATATTGAAGAATGGGGTATTCTTGTCCATTAAATAATTTGGTTAATAGAGGTATACAGCATTTGTATGTAAGAATTTAATATATAATACATACATTAATATTATATATATATAATATTTGAAGAGTAGCCATATTTTTAACATTTCTGCTCATCCTTCCCACTTTCTTCTTCCAATACAGAAGGTTGACAAATATAGAAATTAAGCCAATATGGCAAGAGGTGGCTTACTTAAAATAATGTGACTGATATTCAAAGAGCAGATCCTAAACATCTAAATATATGTTGTCCTTGAAATTCATCAACTCAGGATGTTAAAGGCTTATTCCAGTAGTATGATCATTGTTCCACATATTTCTAGACTTTCTTCTTATTAATTCCCTTTTGAAGCTATTGTACGCTTTTTTCCTAATACATCAAATAGTACAAATATTTATTCCTTTAAGGTATATTTAATTTTTGGAAATAGTCCAGTGTCACTAAGATGAGTGAACAAATAGTGATACCAATGTCAGGTATAAGCATGATTTTCATGTTTTGCTAATAAAGCATTTCTGAAGACATTTTCCAAAAAGGAGTGTATATAGTGTTTTGAGCAATAATATCCTCTTTGGAATAAGCATATAGAATCCAAAGATAAGTACTTTATAGAGTAATAATCACATGGATACTCACTATGAAATGTTTATTCAGTAATTCATTTCATTGCTTAATAATTGGACCTTATTTTTATTACATATTTCAGAAGATTTATTATAATATTGAAAATATTTAAATCTATTCAAAAATCTTTGAAATCTATAAGATTTTATTATAAAAGTACTTAACCCTAAAATTATCCTGAATATAATGAAATTTTTCTTTGATGATTCTGATATTTCCCAGTAGAAGTTTCCAGAAATAAATAAGTTTCCTTAGTTTTGAAATATCATATTGATAAAAGGTTATTTAGTATAGCATCAGCATAGATACTTAATAATCTTGCTGGTATAGATGAAAAGCAATTCCCTAGATAATAAGCATTGTGTAAACAACAAGAGAATTTGTTATATCAATTGATAAAACTCGGTCTTACAGATGCAAGCACAGGTGTTTTCAGACTCCTGTTTTTTATTTCAGATTGAGAAAAATGTGATTATCTGTCTAGTGTTAGAATTTAATTTTATAACAGGAAAACCGATTTATGAGGAAAACTCAATATTTTGAGATTTTAAGATACTGCTACAAAAGACCTTTTAAAAATTTCTTGCCATTCTGTGTTTTTGCAACTAAGAACAAACATGAATATAATAGTGGTGCCACTTAGTGGAAAATTCCAGCGGGCAAACACTTGATAAAGAGTTTCCTATAGTTTACTATATAGACAATTCTCTAGCCCACTAGCCCTGTCTTCTCGTAAAGCCTTGATGAGATAGTTTTGTTCCCATTAAACTCCAGGGCACAAGGTGAATCCCTAAGCATTCAGTGCCTGTAGCTTTTATAAAATGTGTTATTAGAAAACAGTAATAAAAATAAAAGCTATCCTTCCTTTCCTCTCATTCTTGTAGTTCCAAATCATGTAGACCAATTGAGTGAAGGAGATGGAAGTATGTTGGATAAAGGTCCAGAAGAAAAATTTGTCCAGTTGACTTAATGTCAGTCAATAAATATTTGTGTTTACTTTATGCTAGGCACTGTGTTAAGCACTGAAATGAAGGGAATACAAGGAAAAGGAAAAGCAAAGCAGCCCCTGCTCTCAAGGAGATCGTATTCTAAAGGGGAAGACAAATATGAAAATAACTAGATATGTACAAGATAATATACAGAGTAGATGAAAGGTAGTCTTGAGGTGGAACATGGAGAGATGGGAATACACTGCCCTTTTTGGCACTGTTTACTACATGGTGGAATTTGATGATGGACAGAAATTGGATTCAGCTTGGAGCCCATCCAAGAGGGGTTGGTTATTAAAAAAAAAAAAAGCCACCTCCTAGTAAAATGGCTTCATCTTTGGTGTCATGGAAGAAAATAGTCCTCAAAATCAGAAAACTCAAGTCTGAATTCTGGCTTTGCCCCAGAATCCCTTTGTGACCTTATGAAATTAATTTTACCTATTGGGTCTCAGTTTCCTCATGTGTAAAGTTGGTGATTAGATCAAATGACACCAAAGACCCCTTCTATCTCTAAATCAATAATCCTGTGACTCCAAAGATGGCATTATAAAAGAACTCCAGTATATGCTCCTTTTCCAACCTACAAATTAAGGCATATTTCACTCAGAGTGACCATGGGAGAGCAATTCATTTGATCAGGAATGAGAGATTAATCTGTTATGGGATCTCTGGGAAGAACCACATCTAGGTATGAAGATCACCTTTAGAAAGGCTCTATTCCTGTCTTTGGATGAGACAAAGAGGTTCTGTGAGTGTCCTTGGCTGGAAGCACCAGTTTGGATGAGAAAAGGAGCCCTGTTAGAATTCTGATCCGAGGCATGTGGCAAGTTGCCTGGCTCCCCATTCATTCGTCAATAAGGCTCAGAGCTGGGGCATCCACCTAGCCAGTCTTTCCTTGGGTCTGACTTTGACCTTTCTTGGCTGCCATTGCATCTGAGCTCTCACGTTCTCTGAAGGATATGCTTACTCTAACTGATCCCATTCTTGCGTAATCTTTTCTTTTTTTCCTGCTCTGCTGCTTTTTTTTGGTTATCAGAGGAAGAAGAAATGCTCGAGCCAGGAACCAGGTATTTACTAGACAGGCCTTTCATTCCACTCGGTGCGAGGGGAATGGTTGGTGTCTCTCCCTGTCCCAGAGAATGGCTTCCAGCACAAAACCCCACATTCCCTTTACCAGTTGGCCAATGGCCTCCTCCTCTACACTTATTCATTGTAAATCAGTGAGGAATGTATTAGCTAGAGGATTAGGGGAAAAAGTAAAAAATCCCAATAAGTCATCTCCCTGGTGTGAGGCTCACCATGTATTTCCTGCTTATTTTCTTACTTTTTAAGATAGCTTGTGATTATCACTTTTTAGGTTTAACATGTTTATGTGACTGAGCAAGTCGCTTCCCCTCTCATGGCCTCAGTTTCTTCTTCTATAAAATGAGGGAGTTGAACTAGATGATCTGAAAGGCCCTTTTGACTCTAATATTCTAGAATTCTCTAAATCTGACAGGCCTTGGGAACCCCCCCCCCTTTAGTAATGCTACAATTCACAGTCAACAATCAGCATTAGTTTGAGGGGGTGGTTAATGTTGGATGTCAACTGAACCATAAAGAAAATCCAACTCTTACCCAAATTCCCTGTTATGAAACATTTTGCATAAAAGGTCAATCAGGAAAGAGGAAATTGAAGACAGTCACACCTCAGATGGACATGGTTCACTCCAAACATTGGTTTAACATTATTCAGGCAGTACACATTAGCTGTAGCATTTTTTTTCCTTTCAAGAGAATGTCAGAGTGCTGAGATTATTTAAAAATAAGCTGTTATGTTTCAGGCTCTTAGTACCTGATGGGCCAGCTTTAAGTGGCCCTTGTCCTTCTGTGCTAGTGGTCAATTTGCTAGGGACTAGAATAGGAGTTGGGCTCCTACTCTTTTACTTCAGAGCTCCTGAAGCCCAGAGCTGGAATAGGGCAGTTTGGGAGCTAGAGACTGTGAATATCTTCTACTCCAGAACAACTTTAGTTTACAAGCCCACTGTGCCTCTGAAGTGTTGAGAATTCCCCCATCTCCTCTACCTCCTAGCTTTGCAGAGAAACTAGGGTTGCTAAAACACAAGATGGCAGTTTAGGGCCTAAGCCTACAAACATTGCTCCCATCTCCCCTCCCCTGCCCCCCCAAACAGGAAGGGCTAGCCACCAGGATTGCCTTGAGCATCTCCTCTCTGAAGAGAAGGGTACAGCTGCAAGAACCATAGCCTCTCTCTAAGCTGGGTAACAAGACAGAGCATTTCTCCTATGCTAGAGTAGCCATGCCTTTTCCTGCATAATTGATCATTCCTCCTCATTTCCAACCTGCTTATGGAGACAACAAGGTGGGGCAGCTCCTTGCTTAGCTTCTCACTAACTTGGGGGCGGTGCTCATCTTTCATCCAGAGCTCACATGTGTGCTTGAGATTATATCCAAATGTTTTACAAATCAAACCAAGTGAAAAAAGTCTTAATTCTCTCTTAAGGATTCAGGGCAGGCTATACCCCTCGTGGTGGAAAGCTGTATCCGCTATATCAATTTATACGGTAAGCCCTTGGCAACACCATTGCCTTCAGCTGGGTAGGGTGGGTGGTGGGAAGATCTTGTCTCCCCTGGCTTCCTCGTAATTGGTCGAAAGTTATTCTACAATATCTGCTTAGGCTATCTACAAATGCTCTGTGTGGGTACTTTCTAGGTAAGGGGAGAGAAACAAAGTGAAATGGGAAAAAAGGAAAAGAGTGGGATGGGGTGTCCATACTTCTCCCTCTCCAAACATTTTAAGCTCTAACTTTATTTACTGTTCAGATCAGCTGACCAATCATTGATGGTAGGTACCATTTGGCTGGCCCTTCTATTAATTCATTCCGTAAATTTTTATTGGACACCTATGATGTACTCAGAAATTGTCATAAGTCCGAAAGTAAATAAGACAGTCTTTGATCCCCAGAGACATATAGGGCAATAGAGGAAATTAAACATATGTCTTATGATGACCTCAGTTTGTCAAAGGGTAGCTTCTTATTTTAACTATTGATCTTCTGTAAATATAGGTTTTGTGTAGGGCTTCTCCCAGCTGCATGTCCATAGACTTGAATTTAAATTGAGATGGAAGAGATGAGGCAGTATACTAACTGGGGCAGGATAACAGGGGCTTTGCTCCAGGCTGCTGAATTTAGAAGGTGTTACAGTCCTTCTGCATCTTAGAAACAGTACAGCCTAGCACCTACTCAGCAAGAATAATTAAAATGGCAAGTAAGATGAGGTAAATTGGCCTGACTCCTTCCCCCAGCTTCCCTAGCAAGAGTCTTGAGCTAAGGTATTCTGAGGACTCTGATTCTTTCTACACTGATCACCCAAAGGAGTGACTTCATATTTCCTTTCCTGAGTTTAGTTGGTGGCACTTGCCTAGATATGAAGAGTCCTAATTATGTTTCGGAGATAATATGGAAGGAATAACAACAACAAAAAAGAAAAAGGATCCATTTTTATTCAAAAAGGATCCATTTTTATTTCCCATTGCTTTTCCAGAAGTTTAGTTTTAAAGCTTCTGGCTCATGGCCCCTTTGGCTCTGGGAAGGCCTTTTCTTTGCTAGTTGCTGGCTGGTCAGGCCTGTTGTGTTTAGTTTCTAACTGATCTCTGTCCTTTGTTATAAATGATTCAATGCAAGGTTGGGGATATGGATAGGGAAAGAGCAAAGGGGGAGGGGACTCATGAACATGCTCAGTGTTCTGATGATCTCATATTTTCTGCTTTCCCAGGTCTCCAGCAGCAAGGGATCTTTAGAGTGCCTGGATCGCAGGTTGAAGTCAATGACATTAAAAATTCCTTTGAGAGAGGTATGAATGGGCATAGAATTCTATGGGAGAGGATTAGGAAATTTTTGTAGGTGGCAGGTTGAGGGGGGGCGGTTAAGGGGTCCAGAAAAGGTACATATAACTTTGCAGAGGGTTTGCTTTTTCCCAGGTGAGAGTCTACATACAGGGCTGCTATGCTAAAGGTCTTTGGCAAGGCTCTGAGGCATTGAATTCTGTCTGAAACAGAAATCCATTTTGGTAAACCTTGAAAGCACTTAGATGACACATCCATCCTCTTCCACAGCATTTGCATTATAATAAGCCTTTTATCTCTAATTGTGGGATCAAAAGGCTTTGATTTTCCCTTCACTAGATTTTCTGGAATCATTGAGCTGGGAGAAGAGAGTTTGGAGCACAAAGAGACTTCCCATCATCCCTGCAGGGAAGTGGGGGGGAGGGGTTGGGATGTGAGAAATTTTGGCTTATTAAGGGGCTAGGAGGTGCCATGGGGTGGGATCAGAAGGGACAGCTTTTGATCTCTTCTCTCAGCTCCCTTCCTTACCTAGAGGTCATGGGCCGAATTTGCCCAACTTCAGCTGCTGCAAGACTCTTGCCAGTATTTGCTGAGGGCTAAAGGGCAGTTGTGTCAGAACCATGTTTTTTTCTAGCCCTCACTCCAGGACTCTGATCACAAACAGATGATATTCCCAATGATCCATCTCCCTTTCTCTCTCTCTCCCCTACCTAATTACCCCTTCCCACCTTCTCTGCTTGAGCACAGGATAAATCTCTTCTCCTCTTTCAATCACCTGCAGAGAGTATACTCTGTTTGTTCTGCCAATGACATGTAACAGCTGCTCTGTAGGAACAAAATGTGCACTGGTCTTCCTCTTAGAGGAGAAGGTGAAAGGGCTGTAGGAGCACATCTCTACCCTCTAGGCTCATCAGGGAAGCACGGAGTTATTTGAAAGAATAAAGATATGCTTCCAAGAGAAAATAAAGAAGAAAATGGACATGACAAGGCAGAGGAAAATCCTAATGGGAGTCAGGAGGTTGAGAGATGGAAGGATGGGATATGGAGAAGATGATGGAGGATCTCTCAACATTTAGAGCTGTTGTAATTAGGCTGAGATTCCTTCAATAAAAAGGAACACTGGAACTTCTGACATTAGGATGCTCTTTTCTTGGACTCCAAGGGAAAATGATGTAGGTCCTTGGTGGTATTCAAAAGAGAGGTTAAGTCATAATGATCAGAGTAAAAAGTGGCAAGTGGTGGTGACTGGTGACTCCTGTGGTGGAGTCTAGAGGTGGTTATTTGTCAGCCTTACTTGAAAAAATAAGAATGATCAGCTCTCTTTCTAAAACATATATCCAGGGCCTGACAGGGAATGACATGTAGTCTCAATCCCGTCAAACCAATACCCACCTCTGGAATTAAATATTATTATCAGAAGGGACCTAGAAAGTATTTATATGGATCAGATTATATAGTCTTGGGTATGAAACAGAAAGTGGAGGGTGTCTTAAGAGCACAGGTGGTATTTTTAATCACTGTTATTAATTGTAGTCTTTAGAAGAGGAAGGCAGATTTTTAGAGGTAAACAAGTGATTAAGAAAGAAAAGAGGATTTGGATTTCAATATCAAGTAGAAACAGATCCTTGCAGACTGCATATTGACATAGAAAACCATAAATTAACATTATCTACATATTATCTTATTTTTATCAAACATTTCCTAATTACATCTTAATTTGGTTTCTACAGCATTTGGGAATTTTGTTAACTGTTTTTGCAGTAGACATTGAACTTCACACCTCTAGACCATTAAGTAGTCAATCAGCAAGAATTTATTAAACCCCTACTAATTACCAGGCACTGACCTAGGTACTGAGAATAAAATATGAATGAAGCAAAACCTACCCTTAAGGAGCTTGCATTTTGTCAGAGAAAATAATAAGACTATATATAATCATATATACAATGAATATAAAGAGAAGAAATACAGGTTAGGAGGAGGGCATTAGCAATTAAGATGATCAGGAAAGGCTTCATGTAAAAGGGATGTCTTTTTTTATTTAAAATTTAAAAATATTTTTCCATCTTTACATGATTCATTTTCTTTCCCTCCATTCTTCCATCCCCCCTCCCAGAGCCAAAAAAGCAATTCCACTGGGTTGTACAAATGCTTTCACTTGATACCTATTTCCATATTATTCATTTTTGCTACAGAGCAATTTTTAAAGCCTAACCCCAAATCACATACCCATTTATTCATGTGATAAATGTTATTGTATGTTTTGCTTTTGCATTTTTTTCTACTCCCACTTTGCTTTCTCTCAATGTGGATAGCGTTCTTAAAGGAGCAGAGCTTTCATGGTTGAAAATATAGGAAAGAAACTTTTGGCCAGGAAAGGAGAATGGTAGAAATATGTTAGACTAGACACTTGTCATTGGATCAGGAGTACTTTAAACTGAAAATAAAAGCAGAGGGAGAAAATTGTCTATACTTATTTACCAAGGCTCATGCTACCATACACAATATACAGGAACAATGTGGGAAGAATATCAATAGAGAAGACTGGTAATTTGTAGGAAATAGTATTGAAGAAGAGATTCAACCACAAATTCTATCATATTTGGTCCTTACACAAAGATGCCAAATTATAAGTAATGGACAAGACAAATTAGAGAGATTCAAACAGAAGTATGAAAATTTGACCTCATAATTATATTGGGTCTTGATGGGATGGAACCTATGACTGGAATATAGCTCTGAAAGGCAATATACTTTATTTAAAAGGAATAGAATAGATGAAGGGGATGGTAGAGTAGCTCTATATATTAAGAAGATATAACTCATCCTGAAAGCAGAAAAGGAAAAACATGGTGGTAGACATTTAGAAGGAAAATGACAAAAGAAGAAAAAGATACAACATTGTCTTAAGTATGTACAACAGACCACCTGGCAAAAGGAGGAATTATATGATGATTAGAATACTGACGTAGAGGTGCCATTTAATAATGGTTGAAAGCTTCATCATCCAAACATCTGTGAAATTCTCCCTTGGTAAAAGGCAGACTAGCATTTGCTGACTAGCTGATGAATTCTTGCTGTACCTTAGACACAAATTTCATTTTTCAAAAGGAGGGACATAAAAATAGGAATATGGACTTGATTTCAACCAAAGAAGGAAGAACTGGTTGATGAAGTAGAAATAATGCAAACCTTGGGAGGAGCTAACTGTACGATCCTAGATAGAAAAGGAAAGGAAAATCAAACTTGGGCTTACTTATTCTCTAGATTTGGGGAGAATGAATTTCAAACTGTTCTGAGACTAGATGAGTAATATTGCATGGCCTAAAATTCTAGAATAATACAGTCCAAAAGTGTTAGGAAACTTAAGAATGAAATTCTAATAGCAAAATAATACGTTCTCATTTATGTAGCCACATCTAAAGAGAATAATGTGGATATACCAGCAATTCATTGGCTATCTTAGATATTTTAAAATAGAAACAGAAAATGGAAGCCAGAGCAGGTAACTGAAGATATTTGAAGGTCTGTCATGCAAACAAAATATTAAGCAACATAGAAATGTTAGCTGTCATTATTATTATTGTTATTATTATAGCATCATTATATAAGAATAGAGTATATAATAATATATATAATATATATTATATATATATAATATATAATAATAAGAAGAATCCATATGCTATGGATATAAATGTCCCTCTTTATTTAATAGTTTTGTTAATGACTTTAATAAAAAATATGGAGAGTGTACTTATAAATTTGTAGGTATCACAAAGCTCAGAGGGATAGGTCACACATTAGATGACAGAATCAAGAGTTGAAAAGTTTTAAATAAGTTAGATCAGTAGTTCATATGTAATAAGAAAAAATACAATAGGAATAGATGCAAATTTCTGAACTTGGGTTCAAAAAACCAACTTTGCAAGTACACAATGATAGGAATAATATTGCCTCTGAAAAAGATCTTAAGATTTTAGTGATTTGCATGGCTAGTATGGTGACAATGTAATAAGATAGCCCAAAAGCTAAATAATCTTTGACTCCATTGAGAGGCATATTTCCAGAACAAAGGAGATGATGGTCTCTATATTCCATCTGGGTCAAATCACATCTAAGGGCCATATTTCAAGAAGGAAATGGATGAATGAAAGAAGGTTGGCAAGGATAGAGAAGGGCTATGAGATCATGCTATAGGAGAATCAAGTGAAGGACTACAGATATTTAGCCTGTAGAAGAGAAGACTTGTACAGATCATGGTAGTTATTTTCAATATTTGAAGGTCTGTCATGCAAACAAAATATTAAAAATTGTCATCTAAGGGATTAAACTTTGGCTTGGCCCCAGGATACCATATTTAGAATAATGGTGAGGGAGAAGTTGCAAAGGGGAAGATCTTAGATAGATGCATATAATTTCTGGGCAATTCAAAGTATCTTTAGCAGAATAACCTGCCTTGGAGACAGTGACATCCCCATATCAGAGATATCTATCAGGAGGCTGGATGATCACTTTGGGGAGGGGGAGGATGTTATAGAAGCAGTTTCTTCTATTTCAACTAGGTTATCTCTATAACCTCTTCCAGCTGGAAGATTTCAGGTTTATGGGATTCTGTAGTTCTTTTACAGATTCTCTTTTTGAGTCTTTCTCTTTAGCCTGGCTTATGTCTCCCACATCCTTCTTCCCTACTGGGTGCTCATTCTGCCACCTCTATTTAGCTGTCCACATCGTCTGGAATTTTGCCACCTCAGGCAGATAGGATGCCAAAGACTGGAGCCAAGAGTGGGGAACAGCTGTATAGACTGTTGACATACCGTTCAGGTGATGATGGTGGCACTGGAAGGAACTCAGGGTAAGGAGTGGCACAGAGAAGAAAATGGGATCCAAGATCTCTGTCCCTTATTGTGTACAAGAGTAAGCGTGTATGCACGAGGAGGATTGAGCTGAACATGGCATTAAGGAAGCTGTCAACACTGTTGCTGATTATAGATCATGGAGAACAAAGAAGAAAAGAACTGTAAACATTTGGCTTGACTGCATAAAAGTAATACTAATTGAAGTTATTCGTGTGAACTGCTAATTATTTATGTCTAATTACTATGCAGTGCAATAGTAATTATGCATATTGTTCAATATGTCAGCTTAAGTTTGTTATAATTTTTATTTGTTGAAAACATGAAAGTATCAGACATGTCCAGTTTTCTTTGTTAATGATATGCTACGTTCATGACTTCAAATTATTTCAGGAAATGTTTTTTATATCTTATTCAGTTTCAAGGTTCTTGCAGGGCTATAATGTCCCTTATAGTTATTCCATTTTTGAGTAAGTTCTGTGAAATCATGGCACTTCTGGAGGCTTCCCTAATATCCTCCCCAAAATGGCATGCCACAACTCAGCCTACTACTTCCTTTTCCATTCCTACACAAGACCTTGGTTTCTTCTCCCACCTCTCATGTTCCTGCCACATTAATCAACATGATTCCTAGAATATCAAGCTGGAAGGGATCTTAGAGATCATGTAGTTCAACCTCTTTGTTTTTTATATGAGGAAACTGGTATCAGAGAGGTTAATTTGTCCATGATCTCTAGTGGAATGGGCTACCTCTAAAGCAGAGCCTCTTAAACTTCTTCTTGTGCTATGGGCAGACCCCTTTGGAAGTCTGATGGAACCTATAGACCCCTTCTCAGAAGACTGTTTGTAAATAATTGAAGGAAATGATAATTTTCAGCTGGAGACTAGTGAAAAGGAAGATGTGATTTTTTTCTTTTCTGAATTCATGGATCCCTTGTTAATCTGTGGATCCCAATAAAGAACTCTTGCTCTATAGAGACTGTGTTTCCCTCTTTGGACGTCTTCAAAGGCTGGGTGACTTGTCAGCCATGTTTTAGTGAGGATTCTTTTTCATGTGTAGCTAAGATCTATTTCAATCATAAAATTCTGTGATTTATAGACAATGATAATAACAGCAACAATGTGCTCATGTCATTTACATTAGTACTTTAAAGTGTGCAAAGTTCTTTATTTCATTTATTCCTCACAATAGCCTTTGTGAGTTAGGTGCTATTTTCATCTCTTATTTTACAGGTGAGGAAACTGAGGCTCAGAGATATTAACTGATTTGACCACATTCACCCATCAAGTATCTTACTTAGGAAGGCTTCAAACCTAGTTCTCTCCTAATTCCAAGTCTAAAGCTCTAACTATTCCTCATCTTTTTCATTTGACCCCTGTGAAGTTTATATACTTTAAACCACCAGATTAACTACTGCACATTGGGCTTGACCTCTATCTTTCCAATTTTCTGTCATATTTCAGGTCATGGGCATCTAGCTCATAACAGCCAAACAATCTACAAAGATACACGAAACCCCCTAGCCCAACTGCTAGAGCCACAGGTTCTTAGAATTGCAGGGAAGTTAGAGGTCTCCTAATCTAGGTATTCTAAAAATTTTTAGCCTCAGGGCCCATTTGCATTCTTAAAATGTATTGAAGATCCCCTCCAAGAAAGAGAAATTTATTATGGTAGAAATGAAAACACCATATATTGATTTGAAAATAATATTGATCTTGAAGAGCTCCTGAAAGGCTTATGGGGACCCCCAAATCACAGTTTTAGAATTGCTGGCAACTTCTAGCTCCATGTACCAACTCCTACCAGAGTATCTCTGAGAGTTGCTTGAGAAATTCAAGTGATGGTGATCTTCCTAGACAATTCAGTACAGAGATCTGGTCATTTAGTTTCTTTCCTTTGGCAGCATCATTTTCCAAGATCAGTACCTGCTTCTGTCATGTGCCTGGCCTCTCTCTAGTGACAAGCTGAAAAATTTGGAAGGTTCCCCTGTTTATTTAAAAAAAAAGTCTTGGGCAAACCCATTCTATTGGATCAATTTCATAAGACTATGGCCAAGGAATTCTTTATAGTACTAGTCCCTTCCCATGTGCCAGTTCTGCCTTCTTGCCCTTCCAGTTAGGTTTTTCCAGTGGTTAGAGCACTGCACCTGGAGTCAAGAAGATGAAAGCTGGAGAAAAGGTGGAATGATTGTGTCCTGGAGGGTTAGAAAGGTAATGAGCTAAAGAGAGGATTGGCACTTGACTATGACCCACAGAGAACATAGACAAATATTCCAGAAAGAGAAATTCTGGGAGGTTATTCTTTAAAAAGCTTGAAAGGGACCAGACTGGTCAAAGCCAGACAGAGATGGCCTAAAAAGGGTGAGGGAGTCAAGAACACCTGAGTTCAAATGTGGCCTCAGATACTTACTAGCCATGGGACTTTGAGAAAATCATTTAACCTCTATTCTGCCTCAATTTCCTGAACTATAAAATGAGGACCTATCTCACAGGGTTGTAATGAGAATCAAATGAGAAATTTGTAAAGTGCTTAGCATTGAGTCCAACACTAGTTCCCTTCCCTATCTTCTTTCCCCCTAGCTGTTCCTTTCTACTTCAAATATGCCTCACCCTTTTCAGACCATCTCTGTCTAGCCTTAACCAGTCTGGTCCCTTTCTTGCTTTTTTAAGAATAACCTCCCAGAATTTCTCTTTCTGGAATATTTGTCTACATTCTCTGTGGGTCATAGTCAAGTGCCAGTCCTCACTTTTGCTCATTACCTTTCTAACCCTCCAGGACACAATCATTCCACCTTTTCTCCAGCTTTCATCTTCTTTCTGATTCCAAGTTTCCTATTTTGGGGCACCTTTAGTGGTGCCATCTCCCTGGCAACCAGATGGTCTTAACATGTCTCTGTATCTCTTTTGCCACCCACTCTTCACTTCCCACACATTCTAGCTTGTGACTAAATTCTCCCCAAACCAGCATGCTGTGTGTTTCCTTGGTAATTGTTTGGTGTTTAAATCCTTCACTTCAATCTCTTAAAGGATGCTAACTGTTCAACACTTTTTTGAAGATATTATGATCTTGCTCATTTTTTCTCTAGCTCAGAAGTGGTTCCTTCCAACTTTGTGGATGAGGTTCTTGGCAAGAAACACCATTTTCCTTTCTTTCTAGCACCTTTCAAAGGGAACACAGATTTCACATCAAGTGACATGCTTTATTATTTCTTACTCTGGTTAATTTTTCTGTGAAAGAAGTTAGAAGACTTGGATTTTAGCTCTGGCTCTGCCACTAACCAATTCTATAACCTTAGATAGATTATGACTGTCTCAGAGACTCAGTTTTTTCTCCTGTAAAAGGAGGTTGAATGAAATGGTCTCTAAAAATCCCCTTCATCTCAGTATATCTTTTATTCTTCTTACCATATACATTGATCAGTTCTTCCATAAATCTTAAATTTGAAAAAAAATCTAGGAAAACATCATGTTCTTATAGCATTCAGCATGAAACAGTAGGTACTGTCTTTAGATCTCAGGTGCTTCTTCAATAAAAGGAGTTTGAATGAAATAATCTCTAATTACCTCAATAAGTCTTTGATTCTCTCAAAACATCTTTTTACAATGACTGATTTACTGCTACCATCAATCTTAAACTTAAAAAAGTTTCTAGAAAAATTGCTCTACAACTTTCTAGCAGAATTAAGAAGATGATCACATTTGTCAGTGGACATATGATTGGGGTTATAAACCCTAAGTGATCACCCTAGTACAAATATCAATAATATGGAAATAAGTCTTGACCAAAGACACATGTAAAACCCTGTGGAATTATGTGTCGGATATGGGAGGGGGCTCAAGGGAGGGGAGGGAAAGAACATTATTTTTGTAATACTGGAAAAATGTTCTAAATTAATCAATTAAATAAAATTTTAAAAAATAAAAAAAATTTTAAATGTTTTAAAAAGAATTAAGAAGAAAACCTAATGTAGGTAAACTGTTAGGAAGATGTGAATTGACACTGGAGTAGTAATTCAGTCCCAAATCTGCCATGGAGGAGATCACTGTTTTGTTTTCACAATTCAACCATCTCTGTGCCCCACATGTCCATCTACATTACTGTCCTTCATATTTACAGATAAAATCTATTTCCAAGGGTAATGTATAATAACTGATGTCTATATCTCTCTGTCTACCCACCTACCCATCCCTCTCTTTCTCTCTCTCTGTCTCTCCCTCTAGCTCTCTAGCCTCTATCATCTCTCTAGCTCTCTATTCATTTATCCATATACGTATCTATATATGTAGATATCTTTAAGACTTGTTAGATGCTTTATATCCATTCTCTTTTTACGTCTCTCATTATTCTGTCATTTCAAGTACTTATTTATCTTTTAGTATGTACCAGTCTAGGTGCTAAGCCCTAGAAATGACAGAATAATGTCAAGCGATGTCTTAGCTAAGAATAAGTGAAAATAGGGTTTCTGTCTTCCATAAGGAGCTCCAATTCTAAGGAGAAAGATAATAAAGAAATAACTAGGTCTACAGAACTTACTATATATGTGTGGGTATTCTATATTTGGACTAGGTTCAGAGGGGAATGGACAAGAAGTTTGGGAACTGGTCCTCTTCCATAAGAGACTGCAACCTGGTTGAAGAGAAAAGAATCACATGCTTGAAACAACTAAAGAACAATATAAGGACGTTATAAATTCAGATTCCAAATTAATGGAGTTCTATAGAAAGAGACAGACAGACAGGACACTAGCAGAGGAGGGTAGGAAGATCAGGAAAGCCCTTCTATAGGAGGTGGCCCTTGGCTGACCACAAAGGGATATGACAGGCACAGTCTTAATGCAATGGCATACTCAAGGCACTGTGGGACCAAGGATGAACAAGTGTGAATCACAAGGGCAAGGGGAACCCCATCGCTTGGCCAAGTGTGACTTTTCACCTAGGCAGCATTGTAAACATCATCTCTGGGCATCTTTTGTTCAGCAGCACCCATGCTGCCCTTCCCAGCTTTCTGCACCTCTTCCTTGTTTGGGGCTTGGCCAGAGGAGAATTTTTAACCTTGACCTTAAAAACTGCTGCTTGAGTTGACTGATTAGAAAACCTTGATGGCATCTGAAATTACATCCTTAGAGTTTCACCTCTGGCAAATGCTTCTGTCACAGGGGAATTTGCACAATTTTGGCATCTCAAGGCTGAGGCAGCTTTGTAAAAGCTTGAAAGCTGAGGAATGTGGGAATGAAAAGCTGAATTTATTTCCTTTCCTAACTGTGTCTCTCCTAGGCAAATGGAGCACAAGTTTAAAACAGAAGTAAATATTTCTAAGTGATGAGTGTGGAATCAATTTTGTCATTATTCTTGGGTATGAAGCTATTGGATAATAATGGGAAATAGTTCATGTACTTTGTTCCTTAAGGCTGCGACAAGGTATCAAGGCTACACTGCTGAACTTCAAGTCAGAAAGGCTTGATCTGAATCCCATCTCTGACTCTTATTAACTGGGTGGCTCTGGAAAAATCACTTAATATTTCTGAGTCTCCATTTTCTCATCTGTAAAATGGAGATGATGATACCTGTACTTGCCTCAGAGGACTATTGTAAGAGACAAATGAAATAATATTTGTAAAGTCTCAAACCTTAAGGTATCATGCAAATATTAGTCATTATTAACCTAATTGGAGGATAATGATCTTTAAAAAAAATTATATAAACCCTTACCTTCTATCTTAAAATTAATACTATGTATTGGTTCCAAGGCAGAAGAGCAATAAAGGCTAGACATTGGGATTGAATGATAGACAGGTAGGAAGTATCTGAGACCAGATATAAACCCAGGACCTCCTTTCTCTAGATTTGGCTCTGAGGATAATGATCTTAAAGTTGTGAGGAAGGCTTTAAAGGAACCATATCCTCTCACCGGTAGGATCAATTATACTCTCCTAGAACACTTGTTTAATGGAATGGGCAGTGTAACTGGATCTATGGTCTCAGATGTTTCCTGCCTGAGTGATCCTGGACAAATCAAGCCTTTGTCTTGTAAACCTTAAAATTTCTTAGACTTATGAATGTTGGAAATTTCACCATTGGGAAATTTCATACTTGGAAAAAATTTCCTACTGATAGTAAGAACTCTATTGGAATGTGAAACCCCTTGGCATGGGAGGATCCTTCTCCTCCCTACTTAAGACTACTTTAGGACAGAAACCTTTTGCTAAACAATGGAAAGGGCTTTGACCTATGCTTAAGCATAGAACAGGAAGTTCTTTGAGTCATGATTGATTTTAGAATTGATACAATAGAGATACTTGGAATGACAGAACCAGGTCTTGGAAAATACAATCTCCACCCTACTTAGAGTAACAGGATTTAGGAAGGGCTGCAGCAAAGATCAAAATTTAATTATTTGAGAATATGACCTTCAACAGACATGTGCAAAGCCACAGACCTCTGGGTAGTCCTGGGTTAAACTAGAGCCACCATTGGCACAGGGGAGAGATCGACAGTGATTGGTAGATGTGAGAACTGAGGGGAGAGAACTTAGATGGTTTCCTTAAAGATAGCTGGGTCTGAGGAGAGAGGGAGAGAGTTTTTTGCTCTGAGAGGTTTTGCTCTGAAGGAGTCTGAGAGGAGAGAGGTCCTGGAGGGAGAGCTCCTAGAGAGGTCTTGAAAGAGGCTGTGGAAGGAGAACTCAGGAGGAGTCAGGAGGAGAATTCTCTGGAACATTTCTTGAAAGGAGGCTCTCTTGAAGGTGGAGCCTGAGGTTAGCATGAGAAGCCTTACCTAGAGAGATCTTGGGTGAGTGATAAAACCAACTGACTGATTTATTCATTCTTATTCCTTTCTTACTTTCTCTCTTTTTCTATTGATTAATCAGTGTATTATAAATTAAATTTCTCTATAAAACCCAGTTGGCTTGGGCATATTCATAAATTGGGAATATATTCCCTGGCGACCATATTATATTTATATAAAACCAAGACACAGTAGAAAACATATTTCAGCGGTCATAATTGTTATATATTTCCCTTGCTCCCAAAACACTTTAATTATGACAGTTTATGGCTCCCACTCTCTTATCTACAACTATTTAATGCTTAAAACTATTTTAAATCTAACAGTCTGTATCAGTTTTCTCATCTGTAAAATGGGAACAATAATAGCATCTATTTCCCAGGGTTGTTGTGAAGTTAAAATGAGATAAAATTTGTAAAGTGAAGTTTTCCTTGTATAGGGTTTGCAAATCCCAAAGCACTATGTAAATCTTAACTCTCGTTGAGGGAAGCTAGGTGGTGCAGTGCTGGGCTTGGAGTCAGGGAGGCTCATCTTCTTGAGTTCAACTGTGGCTTCAGAAACTTTTTCTAGCTGTGCAACCCTGGACAAGTCACTTAACCCTGTTTGCTTCAGATCCTCATGTGTAAGCTGGAGAAGGAAAGGGCAAACCACTCCAGTATCTTTGCTAAGAAAACTCCAAATGGGGATATAAAGAGTCAACACAACTGAACAACAACAAAGTACATTCTTGATGTTGTTATTATAACTCTAGGAACCCTTTCAAGAAATAGTTGGAAGCCTCACTTCCTCCTCCTCCCCTTCTCCTTAATGACTTGAAGAGTACATCCTAGTGTGATGATGCTTAATGGAAGAGCCCATTAAGTTAGGACATGCTGGGCAAACAGGGGAAAGTTCCCCTCCCACCTGCTGCTTGTCTGATCAGTCCTGGGCTGGGGGGTCATCTGTTCTAGCTAATTGAACAGTTCCTGCTGTCTAATCAGGCTGACAAGTCATCTTCTCTATCTGTTCAGGTGAAGATCCCCTGGCGGATGACCAAAATGAAAGGGATATTAATTCAGTGGCTGGAGTCCTAAAGCTGTATTTCCGAGGACTGGAAAACCCACTCTTTCCCAAGGAAAGGTTTCAAGATTTAATATCCACAATCAGTAAGTACTCATGGATGAGGTGGGAAGGAGAGCTTTCTAGAGCAAGAGCTAGTATTCAAAAAGCCTTCAAAGGAAGAGGAAGAACAACCTGATGGGGGGAAGGACTCTACTGATAATTACTTAAATTCTGAACTGACCTCTAACTAAGTTTTAACCATTTTAGGAAAATAAACCCATAAGAGAAGCTACATTTCTTGATAGGATCTTTAGAAACTGTCCTAAAAATTGATCAACAAACATTTATGTGCATGCTATGTGCAAGGTATTGTAATAGACTCTTCTGATAAGAAGACACAAATGAAAAAGTCCCTGCCTTCAAGAAACAAATTCTACTGAGAGAGACAATAAGCACAGAAATATGTATATATAAAATTAAAAAAAACACATATATTGGGGAAGGGGAGGAGGCACTACCAACTTGTGGCTAAAGGAGAAATCTAAGGAGATGAGGGACAACTTCCATGCAAAGACTCTGAAAAGAAAGATGGAGGGTCTTGTATGAAGAAGAGCCATAAACTATTTTAGCCAGACCATCAAGTACATGGTGGGGAAGAACGTAGAATTAGCCTGGAAATGTATGAATCTGGGTTATGATGGGCTTCAAATTTCAAAGAGTAATCCCAGAGGTAATAGGGAGTCAATTTTTTGAGCAGTGGAGTAATATGGTCAGACCCGTGTTCAAAGAATGCCATTTTGATTGAAGATGGATGAAAGAGAAGAGTGACTTAAGGCAGAAAGAAAGCTTAGGAGGCTGTTGAAATAAGACAGGCAAGAGGTAATGGAGATCTGACCTCTGGTGTTAGCCATGTGGGTAGATAGGAGATATTCTGGAAGGAGAAGGAGAATCAATAAGATGTGGTGACTGATTAGATAACATACAGTGAGAGTGAGGAATTGAGAGTGACTCTGAGGTTATCAACTGGAGTAAATGAAAGGATAGTGGTGTCCTCAACAGAAATAGAGAAGTTCAGAAGAGGAGTGGCTTTGGTGGGAAGGATAATTTTGGACATGATGAATTTTAGAGGCAAATAAGACGAACAGCTCAAAATGTTCAATAGGGAGTTCATGATTTCAGAGCTCAAGAGGGAGATCTGGCCTCAATACATAGATATGGAAGTCATCAATCAATTAATCATTAAACATTTAGTAAGTGGCTTCTGTGTGACAGGCACTGTGCTAAGTATCATCTGCAAAGAGATGACAATTGTTGAGTTGAGTTGAGTAATATGGTTGGAAGCCAAATTGTAGACAGTAGAGAAATGAATGAAGAGAAAGTTGAGACAGTGAGAACAGATGGCTTTTTTCCCCCTAAGAATTTAATTGAGAAAAGGTGGAGAAATAGAGAATGATAACTTCAGAGGATGGTAGGATCTAGTGAGGGCTTAAGTATGAAAGTAACTTAGGTACAGATATCTTTATAGATGGTAGAGAAGGAGCCAATAAATGGAGCTGAAATATCAGAGAGTGGGAGATGATTATGCAGGCAGTCTGACCAAGGACTTGGAATCTATGGTGCATGGTGAGAGGTTGTCCTTGGTAGAAAGAAGGGACATTTGATCAGAGACTTGAGGGAGGGATAAATAGATGGAATATGGTGCAATGAAAAGAGTATCATGGGGTAATCAGAACACTTGTGTTCCTTTGATACTTCATAAGTGAGCTTGGGCAAGTCATTGCCTTTCTTCCAGTTTCTTTATCTGTTCAATGAGTACGTTGAACTAGATAATCTATAGGTTTGAATTCAAGCCTTATGTGATTTTCCTGTTTCTCGGTTCTCCCTCTTGGACCTTGAATTCTCCCAATTGTCAGTTGCCTCATGAGCTTTCCAGCATTGCCTATCAATGCTGTTTGAACCAGAAATGCTTTCAGAAAACTGCTTCTCCTTGGGATGTGGCATTTCTGCTAAGAGATTTAACATTACGACTGGCAGAAAAGATAACTTTAACTTTCTCTAATTAATGTCATCTCTTATTGTTATGGTGTCTGTTTTGAGTGGGTACTAGGACTTCCTGGGCTCCCTTCTGACTTAGCTGCCTGGTAGAATGTAAACTCTTTCTGCTCAAGTATGTTTTACAATTTGCCTTTATATGATAAGTTGATCAAATCATAGATCAAGAACCAAAAGGTCTTAGACCAGAGTAAGGTCCCCTTAGAGAGCCTCTAGTTCACTTGCTCTCATTTTACAGAAGAAGGAACTGAAGCCCAGAGAAGTTGTGTGATTTGCCCAAAGTCACACAGATAGTAATCTGCCAAGCTGGAATGCCAACTTGTGTTGGGTGATTCCAAATTTGGCACTCCAAATTCATCACTCTTTCTGTTATATCCCCAGCATGGTGCCTGGCACATAGTAGGTGTCTAATAAATCCTTTCATTGTTAGCTCCAGGCATATCTACACGAACATGGACAACAGCTCTTGGATCTAATCTACTGGCATTTTCCTTCAGTATGAAAAAGATGATGTTTACCTCGGTTTTGTGTAGTGAAATTTCAGAATAAATGAATCAGTCACTGAATTCTTATCATGCATTTAACATATGTGGAACACACTCTCCTGAGATCTGTAACAGAATCTAAGAAGCCTAAGACATGGCTTCTGTCCTGTTGGAGTCTACAGTATTTCTGGGGTAATTTGTAAGTCACTCAAAGCATGAGCAAAAGTTAAGTTTAGGCTGGGGAGTCGAGGTCAGAGTCCAAATAGAGGGCTCCTAATGGGCCAACTGAGCTACATCTCACCTTTGGATGGGGGGGACTTGTGTTTTAGAAATGGAGAGCCCTGCAGAGAGAGTGCATCTGATCCAGCAGATTCTTGTCACCTTGCCCCGAGTGGTCATCGTGGTCATGAGATATCTCTTCGCTTTTCTCAACCAGTAAGTGCATTTCTTATGTTCTCTCCTAAAATTCCTCCATTCCTCTTCCCCAGAAATGGAGTGACCTGCTTGGATGCTGCTTGGCTCCATCCTTGAGAAAAAGATTCTTGGACTCTGCTCTATTTATAGTTAAAGCTATGGAGACCTGCTCTGAGATTGATTTCTTGAGTTTTTAGAGAGTCACAAAATGGGAGATGGGAGAGGGAACTTGCCCAATGGCAATATGTTTGAGATGTATGGAAAGTTTAATGAGCCATCAGTGTTTCTGAGACTTTCAATCCTGATGAGACAGAAACTTGGGAGATCTAGGAGTCAGATCCTCAGACTCTCACCATTATGGGGAGGGGAGGTGGGGATCAGCATATCTGTCATCTCTCTTCCCTTAGCCTGACTCCTCAGAATAATAGATGGTCACACAGAGGAATTGGGAAAGGGGCAAAGATTGTCTTCTATGGCCCCTGGTGGCCCTTTCCTTCCTTTCATTCATAACCCTCTTCCTCTCCTTTCATTATCCTGCTTTCTCTGGGGTTCCTCTAAGGAGAAAAGAGGAATCCAGATATGTTGTCACTAACAATTCAGTGAAAATGAGTTTATTATTTATCTCTCTATCCCCTATCCCTGGCATCTGTGCTCAGACATATGCCAATTAAAATATATATATATATATATATATATATATATGTATTGTGTGTATGGAAGGGGGACTCAAAGCAATGAGTCCCTAATGATGAAATTCCAATGGCTATCCTCATCTGGGTGGGAAAGATATTGGCAAGGAGAAGTCTTTCCAGAACCCATCAAAACACACTATGCATAATAGATATCTAAATCATATAAAACCATCCAAGATGATAATGTCTTGACCAATTCTGTTAGAGAGTAGAAGCCTGTATTTTTCTTTTGCTAATTTTCCCTTTTCTATCCCTATCATGTCATTGTAAGGAAAGTACCACCTTCAACAGCCTCCAAATTCATCTAAGGGTAGGGGTTCAAGGCTATCATCCCCACAAAGCCCTGGGTGCTCTATCAAACAAGTTATTTCTCTAATCTTGTTTCACGGGGGGCTTCTGTTTCAGCCTGTCCCAATATAGCGATGAGAACATGATGGATCCCTACAACCTGGCCATATGCTTTGGGCCAACCCTCATGCATATCCCAGATGGACAGGACCCCGTGTCATGCCAGGCTCATGTCAATGAAGTCATCAAAACCATCATTGTCAATCATGAGGCCATCTTCCCCAGCCACAGGGAACTGGAGGGGCCAGTATATGAGAAGTGCATGGCTGGAGGGGAAGAATATTGGTAAGATTCTGTTCAGTGGTACCTTCTGCCTATGTAGAAAATCTCAGACCTGTCTGCTCTTGTCCTGTCTTCATGGAAGATGGAGAATAGCTGACCCATGTCCTCTCTAAACTAATCATTCATGGGCTTACAGGCTATTATTTACAGCCTCTCTCCCAACCTTCCCACAGGTTTTTTCTTCTTCAGGTTAAATAAACACAGTTGTTTTTCTTTGCCTTCTCATGACCACTCCTTTTCCCAGCTTTTTTCACCATCTGTGTGACTATAAATGATGTAGGGATTCCCTTTTGGTAAAGAGGCAGAAGCCCAATGAAAGCTTTAGAACTATTAAATATCTTAGTTAGAAAAGACCTCATGAGTTTGCCTGATCTGTTCTCTTTCAGGCAGGTAAAAAAAAAACAACAAAACAAGACAAAACCATTATGCCCATTTTAGAGATGAAATCACTTGAGACTGAAAGGTTAAATAACTTGCCTAAACTCTAGGAGTGGGCATTGGGTAGGATGGCACAATCTGATCCTCTGTTGGCTTTTCTAGGCTCTCAACTGCTCTCTCAAACAGTCTAAGCCCTGGAGATATAAAGAAAGGCAAAAGCACATTCTCTGTCCACAAGGATTCTATGTTCTTAAGGGGCAGCCAACATGTAAAATGATGGATGTACAAGATAGCATTGCCTTTGAGGCATAAGAGTCTATACTTCTATTCCTAATCTGGGCAAAGGCTCACCACCCAAGCCAATCCAATGAGCATTTATTAAATGGCCACCATGTACAAGACAAAAACAGAATTTTCATTCTACTGTGCCATATAAGGATTGACTGAAAATAATGATAGCTGCTTAGACTGGAGAAGACTTAAGGAGCCCCATGGTCTCTATCTTCAATCGTTTGAAGAACTTCCCTATGGAAGAACAACAAAGCTTTTGGGAATTTAGAGGACAAAATTTCCAGTGGATATAAATTAGGAGACAGATTTTTACTTAGAATGAGGAATTTTGTAATAGTACTTTTGTCTTAAGATGGAATGAGTCGCCTCACAGAGTATAGAGTTCCTTGACACTCCCCCCCCCCCCAGAAGCTAAATCACCTTTTGGAGACACAGTCGAAGGGATTAGAATATTAGATGGAATTAGATGATTTCTGAGGTCTCTTCCAACTCTAGGATTCAGTGCGAGTAGGCAAGATATAATAATGAAGGAAAAGAAGGCTAGAAGGCTCTCATCTGAAGTGGGAAGTCAGAGGTGGCATATAGTGAGGCTGCCAATGACTCGGAGCATCCCACACAAGTCTCCTCTTTGTGTTTCATTTGCAGTGACAGCCCACATAGCGAACCAGGGACAATTGATGAGGTTGACCATGACAATGGCACGGAGCCTCATACCAGTGATGATGGTAAGCAGATGGGTGAGATGGGTATACAGGGTCTAATGGGGAAGAACCATTCTGGGTTTAACTCTAGGTCATTATTTGTGTGATGGCCCAAGTTGTTGACCCATTTGTAGCCCTGAATTTATGATTCTCCCTCTTCACTGCTTTTCACACTTTTTTATTGTGTTCCCCTGTCAGTCAATATTTTCCCTACAATTCCCAAATATATATTTGTTCATTTATAAATTAGATACATATATCATTGTATTTATATACATATATCACAAAATACACACGATATAGAAATTTTAAAGAATGATATGAAGATGAAATAGATAATATTTTTAAAATATTTTATTGCTCTGTCTGTAAAACCAACAAAATATTTATTCTGTTTACAAAAAAAAGCCCTAAGTATGTCCTGGGGGATAGGGAGGATTTGTAAATGATAATTTTTTGTTAGTAATTAACTACTCAGCTTATTTGATCTACATGGTTAGCCAAACAATTGAATTTCTTTTTAAAGATGCTTTTTAATTGAAAGACATAATACAGCAATGAAACAGTAGATGATAAGTCAGGGAACATAACAGTTTTTGAATAAATAAATATCTATACATTTAGCTACAAAATAGCTACAATACATTTTATATTATTGGTAATATTGTAAGACAAAATATGTTTCATTATTTTATTTTTTAGAATACTTTTTCTGATAACTTATGGATTTTTTTGTTCACTTAATTTCTCCCATGTGCCCTTCCTCCTGCATACCTCAAGGGAGCCATACCATATAACTTTTTTTTCAATTGAAGAGAGGAGAAAGAGAGGAAACAATCAGCAAAACCAATCAGTACATCAAAAATAAATCTGAAAATACATCCAGTACTCCATAGCCTTGACCCTCCCTTTCTACAAAGGGTATACATACCTTCTTATACCTTTGGATCCAAGCTTCTTTGTACAAATATTCACTTTAGACTGCTTTTCTGTTCCTTTAGTATAGTCATTATTTTGTGCTGTTTTCTTGACTCTGCTTCCTTGACTGCTATAGTTCATGGAAGTCTTCCCGTGCTTCTATTTATTCTTCATATTTGTCATTTCTTACAGCACAGTAATATTCCATTATTTTCTTTTACCATCGTTCCCTTAGCTTTTTCCAATGAATGGGCATCCACTTTTTTTTTTGGCCTCTTAACTCCCACAAAAAGTGCTGCTAAAAATATCAGTGTTTATGGGGACATTCATTTTGTCAATGGCCTCCTTGTGGCAGATGACTAGCAATGGAATCTCTGGGGCGGTGGATGTGGCTATTGTAGTCACTTTATTTTTGATTCCTTATTAAAAGGGAACCAAACACCATGTGTGCCCTGAGGGATAAGGCAGCATTTGTAAATTATACTTATTTGTTAAGTAATTAATTATTCAGTTTATTTGAACCCCATAGCTAGTAAAGCAGTTGAATTTCTTTTTTAAGATAATTTTTTTCTTTTTTTATTATAAAGATTTTTATTTTGCCAATTGAATGTAACAACAAATTTCCAAAGTTATGTGATCCAAATTGTCTCCCTTCCTCATTTTGGAACTGGCAAGCCATTCAATCTGGGTTATACGTGTATAATTAAAATGCTTTTTAATTGAAAGACACACAATATGACAATGAACTAAGTGGTCAAAAGGAGTCCTTTTTCTTGAGATGTAGATCTTCACCATAAGCAAAAGCGATAGGTTCTGATCTCATCTTAATAGGAAGTTTTTCTCAGTGGATGTGGTACAGCTTAGTAGATGGAATCATATCTTAATTTCTTCTTCTTAAGTGGATTTTGTAGTTGTTTCTTCAAATGAATGTGAAAAACAGCAACTAGGTTTGTTTGGCTGCACCCTAGAGTACAAGAAGGAAATTAATGTAGAATGAGGCTAGAAAGGTAGGCTGAGACCAGGTTTGAAAGGCTTTGGGGTATTTATATTCAATAAGGGAACCACTAGAATTTAGCAAGGTGGTGCAGGGACTGGAGCTCCAGGCTTGAAGTCAGGAAGATCTGAGTTCAGCTTTGACTTCAGATATTTAGTAGACTCTGGACAAGTTACTTTACCCCTATTTACCTCAATTCCCCATCTGCAAAATGGGAAGAAAACGGCAAACCACTCCAATATCTTGGCTAAGAAAAGCCCATGGACAAAAGTACACAGGGTCACATAGAGTTGGATACAACTGAATGTCTGGATTTTATTGAATATGGGCTGATACAGTCAGACTCTCACCTTGAGAAAACCACTGTGGATGTCATTGGAGGATGGATTGGAGTAAGGAGAACTTGAAGCAGGGAGACCAGTTAGGAGTTAGTAAACACTTATTAAGCACCTACTGTGTTCTAGTCACTGTGCTATGGCATGACGAGGACCTGACCTCCAGGGATTGATTGGGTAAGGAAAGAGAAAAGGACAGGAGAGAGAAGTGTTGTAGAGGTGGAAATGATCCTCTTTGGCAATTGCTTCAACATGGAGGGGGGAGAAGATGAGCCTGTGAACTTAAGGGCCTGGTAGGATGGTTGGTGGTACCCTGGTGTTCTTGATAGAAATAGGGAAGTCTGGAAGAGGGGTTGGTTGGGGGGAAAAAGAGATCATGGAATTTGCAAAGTCAATCCCAGCCCAAGTGTTCCTGTTCATCCTGTGAGACTCTGTCCCACCCAAAATGAAATGGGGGAGTGAGGTTCTTACTGTCCCAAAGGGAAGAGAACTCTCCCCAATGGGCATCTGTTAGAGTTACAAGATGACTGGGGGCAGGAGGCGAGTATTCTGGGAATAAGGAAAAATTTCCCAATGGCATGTGGGTGGCCATATTGCACAAAGGTGCTGAGAAATTGAACAATAATAAATGGAAGATTCTTGTTTCTTAAATTCCTATTAATCTAAGGCTTTTATGTCTTGGATATCTCCTTGGAGAGCTTCCACTGGGAGATTATCAGGACTGGGTCTCCCAGAAGCATTCACCTAATGACTTCCATTCCCCCACCTCGTCTTCTCCTTATCTTTTTGTTTTGACTTTTTAAAAGGGGGGCTTTATCTGTGTGAAATTGAATCTGGCTCATGCTTTAACACAGAAGATTATGCCAGCTTCTCTCTAGAATAAGGTTACCTGTCAGATATCTTGTCTCTGGGTTTTTCCAATGCCCTCACTGCCTGAGGGATGGACATTTAATATTGACCCAGGGGCTGAAGACCTGGGTGAAAGGAAGGGACCAGAAGAGCCAAGGCTTAATTAAGCAGAAGAGATGACTGTAGAAGAGATTGAGTGCTGAATTTAATGATCAGTTCCAATGTTCCCCTTACCCCCACTGTCACTTATCTTTGCTTCTAGCTTGTTCTGTTGAGCACCCCTGAAAGAAATTTAGCATTCCACCCCCCTGCTCCCGCAGAGACAGACTGTCACCTGCTTGGAGTTGCATGACTCAGAGTTTTCATTGATTTCCTTTGAAGCCACAACAGAGTGATCCTTCTCCTGCCTGAATGGTCCTAATTATTGGATCTTTAGAAAGATGGCACAAAGGAGATCTAATTCTGATTATTGACGATTTCAGGCACCAGGAAAAGGCATCCTCTTCCCTCGATAATAGAGCTGTCCTGATTTCCTTCTTTGAGTGAGTGGCACTTCTCCTTTCCCCATCACCCTAAGCCTGAAACCTTGGAATCACCTTTGATTTGTTTTCCATCTCCATTACCCGGGAGAGGTGTTACCAGGTAGAGGTCCCATGTGGCATTGGGAAGACCACTTAGTTCCTTCTTATAAAATGAAGGTGTTGGGTTAGAGGCTTCTGAGGTTCTTCCCTGCTGTAAAACTATAGCATAGTTATGCTACAAGCTCACATAATAATAAACAGATGTCCAGTAACTATTTGTAGAAGATCTAGATCTGAACTGGAGATGGAGATTTGGCAGTCATCAATCCAGATTTAATACCTGAATCCATCGCAATGTCTAAGATTTTTAGGGAAGAGAAAGTAGAGAGAGAAAACCAAAGACAGTGTCCTAAAGGATGTTTTTCAGAAATCAGGAAGAAGATCCAATTTAGGAGGAGCCAGAGGTAGGAGAAGAGCTAAGATAATATATCAGAGGCTAAGAGAATATGGAGAAAGGCAGAGCAAGCAGAGGGAGACAGGTCATCAGGATCAGATGCCACAGAATGAGGGTCAAGAAAAGAGGCTATTTGACTTAATAATTAGGCAGTTGTTCATGACCTCTGAGAGAGTCAGCCATTGTGGAGTCATAGTCCAACTTGCAGAGAAGTGAGGAGTAAACCTCTGGAAGGAAGTAGAGGCAGCAGCTATGGTCCACTCTTCTTTCTAAAAGCTTCTTTTTAATGAAAGACTAGAGATGGGACAGTTTTCAGACCTGACCAAAGTGATCCACTTGCTATTCCCAAGTCAAATCTCACACTTTCTCACCTACCCCCATGCTTTTGAGCATTATTCTTGATGTTTTTGATATTCCATCTTTTTTTTGGTAGTGTTTGTCAATGATATTTCATCCATCCCAGCTTAAATTCCACTGCATCCATGAAATTTTCTCTAAATTCTTCCATTTAGAAATAATTTCTTCTTCTTCTGCTCTCCTAGCACTTTCTAGTTTTTCAGAGACAGAGACAGAGAGACAGAGACAGAGACAGAGACAGAGAGAGACAGAGACAGACAGACAGAGAGAGAGAGAGAGAGAGAGAGAGAGAGAGAGAGAGAGAGAGAGAGAGAGAGTCAGTTCCTCTCCTCCAGGAGCTTATGTACATTACAAATTTCTGTAGAAAGTAGCTGGAAGGAGATCTCAGAGGCACCTGCATCTGGGAAGGACTTAGGGCTTGGCAAGGCCCTTTGCAGAAGATGGGCTTTGGGCTGAGCATTCCAGGCCTAATGGTGATAATGATAGCTAACACTGAAATAGTGGCTCCTATGGGCCAGGCTGAGCATTTGACAAATATTGTTTCATTTGATCTTCGTGACAACCTCATGAGGTAGGTGCTGCTATTTAATCCCCATTAAAAAAAAATTCTTACTATCTGTCTTAGTAACAACTCTAAGATAGAAGAGTGGAAAGGGCTAATTTGGAGTGTTAGGTAATTAGCTAATTAGGTAATTGGGGGTTAAGTGGCTTGCCTAGGATCACACAGCTAGGGAGTCTTGAACCTAGGTCCTCCCAACTCCAGGCCTAGTGATCTTTTCATTGAGCCACTTAACTGTCCCTTATTATCCCCATTTTCAACTGGGGAAACTGAGGCACACAGAGAAAAGTTAAAGTCACACAGCTAGTGTCTAAGGCTGGATTTGAACTCAGGTTTTCTTTACTCCAGGCCCAGGGTTCTATCCACTGTGCCACAAAAGAGGAGGAGCTTGATGTGGTCAGACACTGTTGCAATAATCCAGACCAAAAAAACAATAAAAACACATGAGTAGAAAGCAGGGGATGTAGACGACAGATGTTGAGAAGGTAGAAATGACAAGATTTGGTCATAGGTTTGCCAAGGGAGAGTGAGGCACTGAGGATAATTGTAAGCCCGACTGACTGGGAAAATGATGGTGCCATCCCTCACCAAGACAAAGAGGAAGGCTCAGAGGGAAAGATTCTGTTTTGGACCTGTTGGATTTGAGATGCCTCCAGGACATCATTCCAGATGCCCAAAGGATGGGTTGTGGCTGACATCTGTAGCTCAGCAGAGAGGTTAGGGCTGGTTATAGATCTGGAAATCATATGCCTAGAGTTGACCATTGAATGCATGAGAGAAGATCCCACCAAGGAGAAGGTATAGAGGGAAAAAAGATGAGGAAGGATCCTTGAGATTCATCCATGGCTAGTGGGCATGCTGTAGGTGAAGAAACATCAAAGGAGACTCAACAGATAAGGCAAGGCAATGTGTATTTATGAAGTGCTGAAAATGTGCCAGGAGCTGTGCCAAGAGCTGGAAACTCTGATTAAGGAATCATCAGGTAGATAGGAGGAGCAGATAGATAAGACTTGAAAGCAGTGTCAGGAGAACTTAAAGAGATAATCAAAAGGCCAAAGACAGCAGACAGATCAAGGAGGATTACATTTGGCAATGAAGAGAGCACCAGGAACCCTGGAGATGAGGTCAAAAGTCAGATAGAGGGCTGAGAAGAGAGTGAGAGGGGAGGAAATTGAGGTAATGAGTAAAAACAACTTTCTCAAGGAATTTAATTACAAAGAGGCAGAGAGAAATAGGGTGATGGCTAATTGAGGTAATACAATCAAGGAGGAGGGTTTTTGTGCCTGTTTGATTTTTGAGGATGGAGAGAGAACAGGATAGGTTTGAAAATAACAAGGAGAGAGCAAGAAGATAGAATCTGAAGAAAAGAGACAAATTAGGGACTAGACCTGTGATTTCAGTTGATATAGGAAACTCCCAGAAGAAGAATTCTGTCTAGTAAATGCAGTTTGGCACCTTCTCTACCATTTTTATCCTTAATGAGATTCCTAGCACACTAAGAGGTTCAATGCCTCCTCCAGGGTTTACATCAGAGGATGTATCACCAGTTGACTTGACTTTTGTCTTGCCCCTGGACTTTGATGACTCTAGAAAAGAGCATAAGGCTGATGACTTGGGACAACTCTGCCTCACTTTAATCCAATTTATGCTCAAGTCAAAGAACATCACCTAGTAATGGTCATTTTGGTTTTCTTTGAATATGAAGGAAAACAACCAACCATCAGAGGAGGACGTCAAACCAGGTCTTGACTCTGAATGTCTGCTGTCAACTACGATTGGTGTAGGTAGTGAGGAAAGAGTTCCTCAGTCAAAGCCCATTGGCCTTCTCTATAGTTTATAGTCCTATATGTAATTATACTTATCTGTCTTATTTGTACTAGTCAATTGTAAATTCACTGAAGGCCAGGGTTGTGCCTTATTTATCTTTGCATCTATCTGCTCCCAATGCCTAATCCAGGACCCTTCTTATACTGAGTAAGTGCTTCACAACTGTTTTTTGAATGAAAGGATTAAATGAATAAATGAATGAGATATAGTTCCTGGCCTCAAGGACCTAACTCATATGTGTGTGTGTGTGTACATATACTCATACTCTGTCTGTCTTCTCTCTCCCTCTGTCTCTCTCTCCCCCTATATATCTGCCTGTCTCTCTGTCTATCTATCTGCCTGTCTGTCTATCTATCTATCTATCTATCTATCTATCTATCTATCTATCTATCTATCTATCTGTCTATCTATCCATCCTTCTATCTCTCTCTCTATCTATCTATCTATGTCTGTATCTATCTGTGTACATATACTATACATATACATATGATGTATATACATATATACATATAATATACACATACCTGTCTGTCTGCCTGTCTGCCTGTCTGTCTGTCTATCTACCTGTCTGTCTGTCTGTCTATCTATCTATCTATCTATCTATCTATCTATCTATCTATCTATCCTTCTATCTATCTATCTATCTATGTCTATCTATCTATCTATCTATCCTTCTATCTATCCATCCTTCTATCTATCTATCTGTCTGTCTATCTATCTATCTATCTATCTATCCTTCTATATATCTGTCTGTCTGTCTGTCTGTCTATCTATCTATCTATCTATCTATCTATCTATCTATCTATCTACCTGTCTGTCTGTCTGTCTATCTCTATATCTATCTATCTGTATGTCTGTCTGTCTATCTACCTATCTGCCTGTCTAGCTAGCTAGCTACCTGTCTGTCTATCTATCCATCCTTCTATCTGTCTGTCTGTCTATCTATCTATCCTTCTATCTATCTATCTATCTATCTATCTATCTATCTATCTATCTATCTATCTTGATATCTATCTGTCTGTCGGTCTATCTACCTATCTACCTATCTGTCTGTCTATCTATCTATCTTTCTATCTATCTATCTGTCTATCTATCTATCCTATCTATCCATCCTTCTATCTATCTGTCTATCTATCCATCCTTCTATCTATCTATCTATCTATCTATCTATCTATCTATCTATCTATCTATCTATCTATCTATCTCAACATTCGTACAGGTGATGTGATGTCCTCAATAGTGTTAGGCTTGGAGTCAGGAAGACCCAGTATTTGAATCCTGCCTCACACACTCACTAGCTTTGCCTAAAGGTATGCCACTTAAACTCTCTGTGCCTCAATTTCTTCAATTGTAAAATGGGGCATGGGAATTAAGAACAACACACTCCCCACAGGGTTTTCATGGAAGCAGAGAAGAGAATCTCTGCACAGTATTTTGCCAACATTGAAGTGCTATAGAAACGTTTGCTATTATCATTGCATTATATTTACACATGCACGTGTTTGGGCTCTCTCCACTTGTTATTCATCCCTGCTTTCCAGGTCTTTGCTCCCTTCACCAGACCCCATGCTGCATCCATCCCAGCATCCCAGAGCCAGGGATTGCCAGAGAGGGACAGCTAAAGCCCTGAGAGGCTGCCTTCTTTGCTCTTGTCCCTGAATACCTAAAGGCAGAAAGAGCTATTTATCCACACAGATTGTCTGGTTCCAAGAAAACCTTTGGAGATAAAGTAATTCTCCCAGGGGCCTGGAGATATGGCAGTCAGGGTTCCCTGCCATGGTTTGCAGACCCACTTATTCTTCTGGTTCTGTTGCTAGGCAGAAAGGTAGGTCACAGCCTCACTCTAGCAGGCTGCTGAGAATCGAATGCAAGGCGACAGCAGATGGAATGAAAGTAGACTCCATATTTTAACGGAAATGTAATGGTTATTGAAAGATCTCCATGAATTTGGCCCATTTAGCTGAGCTGTCATTCCATTATTTTATTTTATTTTTTGCTTCACCAATTTCAGAAGATGATACAAAAACATCTCTCAGAGAGAACTATTTCATCGCTGCTCTCCATTAAACACCATCTCACTAATAGAGCCTTAGGTCCAGCTGCTATTCCAGTATCCTTGCTGAACACAGGTCAAACACTCCTCTTCTGGAGAGTAAGATTCATGAAATGTGAAAGCTGGCAAGGACTTTGGAAATCACGTCATCCTTCCTCAGAACAAATGAAGGAGGAGAGGAGACTTACCCATGATTGCTCAGTGAGTTAATGGAAGAAGGTTAAGTAAGGGAGGACTGGGGGAAGGGACAAATATAGAAAAAAAAATCAACCAGGCACCTAATTAATATTTAAATTTACTTAACATTTGCATTTAATTTACTTAAAATTTTATTTGATATTAATTTTACATTTACTTAATATTTTAATTTAATTAAATAACAATGTTGTCAAGCTTTTATTAGGCATCTTTAATTTGCCAGACATAGGGGGGATACAAAGATGAAAAGGACATGGCACCTCCCCTCAAAGATTTTACGTTCCACTAGGGAGAAAACATATAGACATGTATAAATTCAAAACTATATAAGATCATTGTGTGTTGGTGGGGGAGGAGATATTAAAGTCTCTGGGGATTAGGAAAGGTCTCATATAGGAGCTAGCCTTTGATCTAATCTTTTATGGAAACTTCTAGAGGCAGAAGTGAGGGAGGGAATGGATTTCAGGAATGGGAGACAATCTCTACAAAGATATAGAGATGGGAAATGTACCCTCAAGAACAATACCAAGCTGAGAATGTTTAATGGAGTTGGAAAAAGTAAGTAGGTAAAATCCTAGAGAAGAACCTAGTTTATAGTTCCTGCCCATCTAAAGAGAGTCTCTCTGTCTCTGTCTCTTCCACTCCCTCTCCACCCTTTCTTTCTCTTTCCCTCTCCCTCTTCCTCTCCCTCTCTCTTCTCCCTCTTTCCTCCTTCTCCCTCTCTCTCTCTTTCTCTCCTGCCTAGATCCATATTTCACACACACACACACACACACATATATATATATATATATATATATGCGTGTATATGTGGTGTGTAATTAGCAAAATGATGTGCAAAACCCTGAGTATGTGACTTTAAAAAATGTTCTAGAGCATTGGTATTAGAAACGCGGGCCATTAAACCATGCATAAAGATCCCTGCTGCATTTTGATTTAGTTTTAAAATGAAATGTTACCTATCTATGTTTTTATTGTATTTTTATTTACCTTCTCAAATATTCCCCAATGGCCTTTTAGCCTGTTTCCTGTGTACTCAGGATTGTTGTGGCTGAGTGGTTAAATGTTCTGATACCTCTACTTAAGAGCATTGAGTTCTTACCCTGGAATCTGTGAATTTAAGTTTTTAGAAAATATATTTTGATTAATGTATTTCAGTATAATTGGTTTCCTTTATTTTTTTATTATTTTATTTTTATTTTAATAAGGTTAAGAGGTCACAACTTCAGGGAGGAGGAAGGACCTGAAAAGGTCTTGAAGGGACAAGTAGAGTTTGGACAAGCTGAGAGCAGGGTTTGGAAAGGCCATTTAAGCTAGAGAACACTTTTAAAACAAGGACAGGAAAGTATAAGGAATATCTGGGAAATTGTGGAGAGATCATTGTGGTCCAAAGAGTGTATGTAGAGAATTATGGGAGACGAGGCTAAAAATTTAGAACTACAGATCCAAAGTTGGAACGGACCATAAAGGTCATTTAGTCCAATATTCTTATTTTCCTGCATGGCAGCCAAGTGACACAGTGGATAGAATGCCAGGACTAGAGTCAAGAAGACTCATCTTCCCAAGTTCAAACCCAGCCTCAGACTAGCTGGGTGACACAGGACAAGTCACTTAACCCTGTTTGCATCTATTTTCTTATCTACAAAAATGAGCTGAAAAAGGAAATAGCAAACCACTCCAGTATTTATACCAAGAAAACCCCAAATGGGGTCTTGAAGAATCCAAAATGATTGACAACAACAATCTCATTTTACAAATAAGGAAACTGAGACCCAGGAAGGTTAAGTGACAAAACAGGTGGGCTTTGAATACCAAGTTAAAGAGTTAAATTGTTGTCCTGTGAGTAGTGGAGAGCTTATATCCCTGCCAGTGGTAACTACCTAGAGAGAATGATAACAAGAAGATATTAACTGGAATGAAAATTTATGAAAACCAATGGAAGTCAAAGAGTGGGAGCCTGGCACCTCAAGCTAAAAGATGGAAATGGTGTGTTGAAGTGCTTCCTGTTCCTACAGGGACTTGAGGGAATTTGTGAAGTTCTCTCTTGAATATCAAGCTGTGATTGCCGCCATGGTGCTTCCTGCCTTGCTCTTTTTAGAAGCAGAGTCTTGTAGATTGCTGGTCGCTTTCCTGAAAGGCTGACATTTTGCTAATTGAGATGCATACTTCATTTGCATATGAGTGCTTGTAATGGCAGGTTGTACACAAAGAGTCCATTGCTTTTCCTTTGGTTTAATCTGTTCTTTTGAGGTTGGTTTTTCCCATCAGTCATGATCAAAAAAATAAAATGGCAGATTCTCTGTTTCCTCGTTTGTCAAATGGGGTAGAGTCACCCCAATATTGGCTTCATAGCTCCTCTTGGAGTAAAGACATCATGAGTTAATGAAGTTCAACCTCCAATAGATACTGACTGTGTCATCCTAACCAATCCCTTAACCCTTCAGTCTTCCAGGCAGCTCTGCAGAACTATATGTTGCCCAAACAGATGCCATCTACATTGGTAGAAGGAGTTTCCTCTTGAGGATGTCTCTGTGCCAATGAAATCACAGTTTACCAAAAAATGCAGTTAAAATATTAGTATAGTAACTTCATAAAGTTATTGTGAGAAACATTTTTGGCAGTCCATAGAGTGTCATAAAATATGACTTGTTATTTGTATCATGGAGTGTCAGAGCTAAAATTATAAGATTGTCAGTTTAGAAACGCTAGAAGAAACTGTATCGATTATTCATTTTCTACATTAGGGAATTGAAGACAATAGTTTTATGACTTACCAAGCTTTTGGCTTTGAACTCTATGTCTCCATATCCAACACTCATTCCTCTATGCAGGGAATCATAAGATTTGTGAACTTAAAAAAATTGTTTTGATACATATATTTCAATGTAATTGGTTTCTTGTGATTACATGTTATTATTCGTAATAATAAATGAACTGCAAAATTTTAACTTTCTGATTCCCAGTTGCCTCATCTGTAAGATGAGCACCTTTGTCCAGATGACCTCTAAGGTTCTTTAATGATGTGTGAGATCACCTAATCCAACACCCCTCATTTTACAGATGAAGAAACTTAAGCCCCAGACAAAGAGATTTGCCCAAAGTGCATAGGCAGTAAGTTACAGCGCTGGGATATAATGTTCAGTTTAGAAAGTTATCAGTACATTAAAAAATATTTTAATTGTCTTAATATGAGTAGTCCTATGTGCATCCTCCAAAAAAATTAGTTTAAACTTAGTTGTCAGCAAAATAATAAAATTGAACCTATAAACATAATATAATAATATACATATATAATATATACATGTATAATTTATTATATAATAATTATATAATAGAAATACAACATATAAAATATTATTATATGTAATATGATAATATAATAAACATATATGTTTGTAAAATATAATAAACATATAAATAGCAGATAATATTTTACCCCAAATCCTTAGCTTTTCACAAGACAGGCACAAATGAATTGCTTATCAGATTCTGACTGTGATTTGAATTCTAAGTAGTGGGGCATGGGCAAGTTAAATGACTTCCCCAGGGCCACACAGTAATAGGTTTCAGAGATTATATTTGAATCTTGGTCTTCTTAACTTCACCAATGACCCTCTAAGCAGCATACCAGGGATGCTCAAACTTTTTGGTCTCAGGATCCCTTTGTACTCTTTTTCTTTTCTTTTTAAACTCTCCCCTTCCGTCTTGGAATCAATACTATATATTGTTCCCAAGGCAGAAGAGCAGTAAGGGCTAGGCAATGGGGGTTAAGTGACTTGCCCAGGGTCACACAGCTAGGAAGTGTCAGATTTGTCAAATTTGAACCCAGGTCCTTCCACCTCCAGATCCGGCTCTCCAGCTGCCCCCTGCCCTTTGAACTCTTAAGAGTTATTGAGATTTCCCTCAAATGCTTTTGTTTATGTGGGTTATATCTGTTGATATTTACTCTATTAGAAATTAAACAGAACCAATTAGAGGTCATCACAGATCCATCCTCTATTCCCCCACCCCAAATCTTACTCCTGTTTTTAGCCTAGAGTCCTTAGTTGAAGGGTATCATCAGTTTTGCGACTTATGGGATATTGCCTTATCATTCTGCAGAAGGTTTGCAGGGTTATTTGTTATCAGCCAGAAGATTTGATTAACCAGGAGTCCCTGGCCATGCTGACTGGCGGGAGCTTGCTGCAATGACAACGCCCCGGTTTGAGATCATGCTTTTCCTCTAACAAGCTCCCATCCATTTCCAAAGCGCTTATTCTCATTCTTGTCACAGCGCTCCTAGGAAGTAGGTCAACTAAAATACTGAGATCTGTTGGGCGTCGCACGTGTGTGCACTTAGGGAGTAGTAAGAAAGATGGTCTGAGGGCAAAGCTATGGCGAGGACCACGGGCTGGAACCACAGCCTCTGAAGCACCAAAGGATTTCAATTTGCAGAGAGAGGGTAACAGGAACTGTGGAATGCAGCTTCTGCTCAAGTTAAGAAGAGGAAGCGTGCGTTCTCTGAGAAATGCAAAAAATAGGAAGAAGGTCATTTCTATGTTGTAGTCAGTTAAAAGAGAGATGGAGGAGAAAGACACGCGTTGGGGAGAAGAGAGTGGGAGAGAGGCAGAAGTCTAGACAGACACAGGGGAGAAGGAGAGAGGGAGAAGGAGGGAGAGAGGATGACAGAGGAGGGAAGGAGGGGGGGAGACAGAGGGAGAAGGAAACAGAGGGAGAGAGAGAGAGACACAGAGGGGTGGGGGGGAGAAGGAGAGAAGGAGGGACAGATGGAAGGGAGAGGGAGGAAAGAGGGAGGGAGAGAGTGAGGATGGCAGAGGAGGTTGGGAGACAGAGGGGGAGACAGAGGGAGAAGGAGAGGGAGAGAGAGACAGAGACAGAGAGACCCAGTGAGAGGGAGAAGGAAAGAAGGGAGGGGGGGGCGGGTGGAAGGGAGAGGGAGGAGAGAGGGAGGGAGAGAGAGGGAGGATGACAGAGGAGGTTGGGAGAGAGAGGGGGAGACAGAAGGAGAGGGAGGGAGAGAGAGACAGAGAGACCCAAACAGAGAGAGGGAGAAGGAAAGGAGGGTCAGATAGAAGAGAGAGGGAGGATGACAGAGGAGGTTGGGAGAGAGAGGGGGAGACAGAGAGAGAAGGAGAGGGAGAGAGACAGAGAGACCCAAACAGTGAGAGGGAGAAGGAAAGGAGGGGCAGATAGAAGGAAGAGGGAGGAAAGAGGGAGGGAGGGAGGGAGAGAGGGAGGATGACAGAGGAGGTTGGGAGAGAGAGGGGGAGACAGAGGGAGAAGGAGAGGGAGGGAGAGAGAGACAGAGAGACCCAAACAGAGAGAGGGAGAAGGAAAGAAGGAGGGGCAGATGGAAGGGAGAGGGAGGAAAGAGGGAGCGAGGGAGAGAGAGGGGGAGGCAGAGGGAGAGAGAGAGACAGAGAGACACAAACAGAGGGGAAAGGGGGGGAGAAGGAGAAAAGGAGGGGTGGATAGAAGGGAGAGGGAGGAAAGAGAAAGGAGGTAGGGAGAGGGTGAGAGAGAGAAGAGAGAGAGAGAGAGAGAGAGAGAGAGAGAGAGAGAGAGAGAGAGAGAGAGAGAGAGAGAGAGAGAGAGAGAGAGAGAGAGAGGTGGGGCACAAATGATAGATTGGTGTTCAGAGGAAGAAGAAAGGACAGAGAGAGGTTTCGCTTCTGATATGGGTTCAGCCACATTCTGCTTGAGTTGCAAGAATAGAAACAAATTATTTCCTAGAATCTTGCATTTGACATGCGAGGTGACATTGGACAAGGGGCCCTCACTTTCCTTCTCTGTAAAAGGACAAGGTGAAATTGCATGATCCCTAAGGCTGGGTCCAGCCATAAATCCATGACTTTAAGAGCTTATATAATTAATTTCACAGCTCCTCAACTTCTCCTATTCTCCAGAAGCTCTGCTCTGAGAGTGATCCTTAAAACTCACCACAGGGTAAATTATTCTCAGGCTGTTAACAGATATGACCAAAACTAAACTAGTATCACCTCAGGGGCTACTTTTGTACCAGACCAGAGATTCTCCAGTCTTCCTTAAAGGATCATGGACCTAGGTTAAAGACCAATTAGTTCAAACCCTTTATTTTACAAATGAGAAAACTGAGGCTTAGTAGAATTAATAGACTCACCCAGGGTTCTGTATAATTTGGATTTGCTCGCCAGGAACTCTCTTTCCCAGCATCCCACTTTCATTCTCTTGTGACATCCTTATGTTTTGGAGATAAAGTTTTGTGTAGCTCCTCCCTTGTGCTCTCTTTTCCCCTGATCTCAGCTGGGAAAGTGGGTTTTACTCAGGCTTTTACTTTTGTCCTTTCATTTTTTCTATTTCAAGTGATTATTAATAAATCTTATAAAATATAATACTTAGAGTTATTGGATATTAATTTTAATCTTACAGTTTCAAAGAGAATAAGCAGCAGAAATAGAATTTGAACTCCTGTCCTCTGACTCCAGATCCAGTAGTGTTTCCACTGTACTATGGTATCTATCAAGGGTCCCATACTTCCAGAGTTTGCTGAGGAGTGGGGTTTTCTCTAATGAGACTCTCAAGGTCAGCCATATCAAAAGCAACCAAAAAAATAGACGTCATTGTTTTTAGAGTACAGTTTAGCAACTTCTCATTTCCAGATACCTATGCTAATTGATAATAGATATAGTTGGGTAGTAATAGAAGAGCATTGGGTTTGGAATTTGGAAGATCTGAGTATAACTTGACCCTTGATCTGGTAGCTTGTTATTAGCTGTTATTTTATAGATTGAGGGATTGAAACCCAGAGGGTTTGGGTGATTTGTCCGGAGTCCTGTCATACTTATGAGAGTTGAGTCTAGAAATTAGATTGTTTTAATTCCTTATCCAGGGTCTGTGATATTCGTCCTGTCTCTTAAGAAGCTGAAAGCTAGCTGGCCTGAGCCTCATAATCCTATCCCTCCCTAGGCCATAGATGACTACTTTTCACACACGTGTTTCTTAACAATTATATGTAAAAACTATTTTAACATTTACTTTTTTAAAATTCGAGTTCCACATTCTCTCTCCCTCATTAAGAAGACAAGCAACTTGATTTAAGATATATATATGCACTCATGAAAAACATATTTCTATATTAGTCATATTGTAAAGGAAAACACAGACCCCCCCCAAAAAAACACCCTAAAATATTAAAAAAGTTTTTTAAAAGGATGCTTCAATCTGCATTCAGATTCCATCAGTTCTTTCTCTGGAAGCAGGATGGCATTTTTCATCACAAGTCCTACAGAATTGTCCTGGATCATTGTATTGCTGAGAATAGCTAAGTCATTCACAGTTGATCATCATACAGTGTTGCTGTTGTTGTGTACAATGTTCTGGTTCTCCTTACTTCACTTTGCATCCATTCATGTAAGCCTTTCCAGGTTTTTCTTAATCTTCCTGCTCATTTCTTGTCTCCTGCTAGCATTCCATCACAATCACATCCACAGCTTGTTGATTCATTCCCAATCGATGGGCATTCCCTAATTTCCAATTCTTTGCTACTACAAAAAGAACTGCTACAAATAGTCTTGTACATAGACATTCTTTTCTCTCTCTCTGTTTTTTTGGGGGGATCTCTTTGGGGGTACCATACAGATCTATTAGTGAAATTCACATGCTTGCTTCTTTTTGCCCTTTACAGAAGTGGAGCAGATTGAAGCCATTGCCAAGTTTGACTATGTGGGAAGGTCCCCCCGAGAGCTATCCTTTAAAAAGGGGGCTTCACTCCTCTTGTACCACCGAGCCTCCGAAGACTGGTGGGAAGGCCGGCACAATGGAGTGGATGGACTCATCCCCCATCAGTACATCGTTGTGCAAGATATGTGAGTAGACTTGGAGATTCTCCAAGGTCATTCTTTCCTCCTTCTCTTGCCTTAGTCTGATTCTTACCAAGGGCATTCTAAGTTCTTGATCTCCAGGATTCTATTCCATAGCTTGTTCTTTTAGGACATTTCATTACTTCCAGGGACAGGGAGCTCCTTCCCTTTAACCCTGATATATTTCACAAATATGACAACAGTGATCTTGTACAGTGTGTCCCGTCATAATGATAGTGTCATTGGCCCCATACTTCAGCCTATCCTAGACTACCGAGGCCAGGCTCTACTTGTCATTTCAAACTGGAGATTCATATTGCCATTCATATGGCTAGGAAGTTTACTGTTGCCTCTGTCCTTCAGAATGGAACAGGAAGAGGGTGCCAACTCTTTGAGGGTGAAGGATGTGTCCCTCTTTTAAAATTATCCTGACATTTGGCACACCCCATATAAATAATGGACACTTAAGGCTCATTGCATTTGAACCTTACACATAGACATGCAAGGCATTAGTAATTCTTATGCTCTGTAATTTAAAGAATGACAAAAACCCTGAAAAATCTATCTTTCCTGGCCCAGCCAGATGTCATTCATATTCCCAGTTCTCACTGCTTAGGGAATCTAAGGGATTCTGTCCAAATGTAAATGTAATTCTGGAGAGGGACTACCATTGTCAGTCATTAATGCTTTAAATAAAATTAATTTCCCAGTCTCACTCCCAGTAAGTTCTGAAGGGATGAGACCCAGAACAGGTAGGTTTTGATGGGGGGCAGAGGGGAGGGCAGGAGTAGAAATGGTCTGAGGTACAGGTATGCTGTAGGGGTGTCCTCTGGGTAATTAACAAGTGATGTGAGGCCACCAGATACCTGGGAGTGGAGGAGATGCTCAAAAGGGAGATTGTTGAAAAGGACCATGCTTTACCTCCTGTGTAGTTCAGTCCATGAAATTCAGTAAGCACTTATTAAGTAACAATAATGGTCATTATTATTATTATAATAAATGATGGTGATAAGAATACCTTGTATTTATATGGCATTTTAAGACTTACAAAGTGCTTTTAAAATATGATTTTTATTTTATCTTCACAGCAAACTTGGAGAGTAGGTGCTATCTTATTTTATCTTCATTTTTCAGATAACAAAAGTGAGACAAAGAAAGGTTAGGTGGTTTCCACAAGTATGTGTGGAAGTATGGACACATACAAATGTGTGTCCAAGTATGTCTAAGTGCCCAAGACAGTTTTTGAATTCAGGTCTTCCTGACTACAGATCCAGAACTCTATCCACTGTGCCAACATATAAGGCATGACAGGCACTCAAGACATAAAGATAAAAAATAGTATAGTCCTTGACTTTAAGGAGTTTATAATTTAATACAAGGGTGATAAGGAATAAGATTAATCTATCAATGTGTATTACACAAGAACAGGCCATGGATGGAAAAATAGGAGATGGGAGAGTCCAGCTTCTTCCCTTCAATATTCTAGGCCACAAATCTCGTCCACGCAGCACCCTCCCTTTGACGCTGAATCCTGGCCTTCATCTCCCCTTGCTGGAATTCTTTGATCTTGCTGGAGTCTGGATCTTCAGGATATAGGGAAGAAAAGGCCCAATATGGAAAAGCAAAGTCTGGTAGAATTCCTTCATTTGAAGGGAAGCTGTTGAAGGCATCGTCAGTGGCCAAAGCAAAGGATAAGAGGGGGCAGATACCTGAATGAGGCCAGGTCCAACTGTGAGCAAGAAGGAGATCTGAATTCTCTCCAGGTGGGGGATTAAATTCTGGACAAGTGGGATTCAGGGAGACCTTGAGGCAGCCCTGCCATGTCCTAACATCCTGGTTCTTTGCCTTGGCACTGGGAGGCAACACCCCTTCTTGACTCATGTCCATTGATCTTCCCAGGGATGATGCGTTCTCAGACAGCCTGAGTCAGAAGGCTGACAGTGAAGCCAGCAGTGGACCCCTGTTGGATGACAAAGCCTCTTCCAAGAACGACCTCCAGTCCCCCACTGAACACATCACTGACTATGGATTTGGGGGAGCGATGGGCCGGTAGGGACGGGCTCTTGTTTTGCTATATCTCGTGACTTCTTGCGCTTGAGGGAGGGAAGAGTTAGCAGGTGAGCACAAATTCAGTGCTGGACAAAGCTAGATTGTATGGGTACAGCCTATGTTAGCTACTGTTGGTACAAGGAACACCTGGCAGAAAGCTAATAGTCTGGGGGGTGGGGAGGAGGAAGGAATTAAACAGGTTGGCAATCGGGGTCAAATCTCCATCATCCACACTTCTTTCTTCTCTCTCTCTCTCTCTCTCTCTCTCTCTCTCTCTCTCTCTCTCTCTCTCTCTCTCTCTCTCTCTCTCTCTCTCTCTCTCTCTCTCTCTCCCTCCCTCCCCTCCCTTTCTCTCATTTTCTCTCTCCCTCTCTCTTTTCTCTCTCTCTCACTCCCTCCCTTTCTCTCCTTTTCTCTCTCTCCCTCATTTTCTCTCTCCCTCTTCCTCTCTTTCTCTTTCTTTCTGTCTCTCTCTTTTCCCCCTTTCTTCTTATTTCCTCCCCACCATCTTTACTCCACTCTCCTCTTTTCTTTCCTCTCCTTCTCTTTTCTCTCATCTCCTCATCCTTTCTTCTTCCCTGCCTGTGCCTCAGGCCTGCTGGAGGACACCCACAGGCATTGCTTAGCTTTAGCTAATGACCCTGAGGACTAAAGAATTCCTGGCCACATCTAACATTCATCCCCCTATTTAATGCAACCTTCTTTCTCAAAACACTCAAAAACAGCATTCCCTTTCCCTTCTAGCCTGCCCTTCTTGCCTAACAGCCTCTTCAAAGTCATAGAATGCAATAGCTTACATTTTTGCCAAGTGCTTTCATACCCATTATCCAATCTGATACTCAAAAGGCAGGAGGCAAGCCAGGATTCTCATCTTCAGGTTTGGAGAGTTTGGGTGATTTGCCAAGAATCACACAACAAATTAACAAGATGGCCCCTAGAACCCAAGCCCTCAAGGCTAAGCCCAGTGACCTTTCTACCGGAGGATGCTTCAGCCCTTACTATGCCACTGAAGTATAACGTAGAGCTTCCAAAAAGCCTGGGGAAAGGGCCAAGGGATGGGCTTTACCCTTCACAGTCAGCCGGTTTCCTGCCCTTGGAACCATCCATCCCTACAGTCCCTCCTCTAGTGTCCGTGCCTCTTGGCCAATGTGGAGTGAGTCTCCTGTGAGTGCAGCTCAGATTTTTCCCAGGGCCCCTGCCATCCTGTCCAGTTTACATGGACATCCTGTGCCCTGAAAACAGCCTTGGATGGAAATAGCCATTTGTTGTTCAAGGTGAACGGTGACTCTTTTTTGTCCCTGGGCACATTCTTGGGGGATGGCAAGCTAGCAGAAATATTCTCCAGGAAGCTATGATTTCGGTCCAGTTGAATCTCACCAACTCAGATTTCTTGAGTGAAGGCCTGTCGGCATTTATTCCAAAGTCAGAAGTATGGAGCACTTTTTATAGAAATGTCATTTGCTTATGTAAAGCATGTGTCCTAACTCTAGCTGTCAACAATTTGAGGTTCTGCTGGTACTGCTTTAATGACACGGGAGGGAATAATAATTATTAGGCCATTAATTGTCTGTAGATTAAATGTTTGAAAGCAGATTGTTCTTAGGAGTAGGTTAAACATTCCCCCTTTTATAAAACAAACACTGTCCTCTAAGCAAATCCCCCCCCTTTTTTTTAATAGTGCAAAGTAACACTAGGCTGATGCCTACTTAAATTATGAAAAATGGAACATCCAGGAAGTTGGCGTGAATGAGGGTTTATTATGGTCACTTAATGCTATTGTGAAATTCCCATGGGTTAGCTGAGATGTTTGAAAGTTGTCTCCCCGTGACCCCCTGCCCCATGGCTCCTTTGCAGAGTACGGTTGAGATCAGATGGGGCTGCCATTCCCCGCCGCCGGAGTGGGGGTGACACACACAGCCCACCTCGGGGCCTGGGTCCAGGGATAGACACCCCACCTCGAGCAGCTGCCTGCCCCAGCAGCCCCCACAAAATCCCCCTCAACCGAGGCAGGATCGAGAGCCCAGAGAAGCGGAAGATGGCAACATTCGGAAGCGCCGGCAGCATCAACTACCCGGACAAGAAGGCCCTTTCCGATGGGCACCCGCTGAGGTCGACCTGCGGCTCCACGCGGCACAGCAGCCTCGGAGACCACAAATCTTTGGAGGCTGAAGCCCTGGCAGAAGTAAGGAGATAGCCGCAGGGCTGACGGAGTGGGGTCCCCCCAGAAGGGCAGCAGGGGGAGGGAACAGGTGGAGCCATTTGGCCAACACCTCCTGGCCCCTCATCTGGGATGAGAATTGGGCTTCTGCTGGGCCAGTAGCCATGAATGTCTCTTCCCTTCTTTTTTTTTATTCCATGAGCCTTCTCTTGAGTGAAGCCCCCCAGGGTTCCCTCTCCTGGGTTAAGGCATGGATTATTTCTATTAAAAAAAAATGTTCTCTGGAAAGGGTAGCTGGTGAAATCTTGTACCTCTTACTGTAAACAATAATAATAGTAACTGGTGTTTATATAGCACTTTAAGGTTGGAAAAGCACTCTATAAACATATATCTCTCCATATATGTATATGTAAAAATTCCATTTGATCTTCCCAGATAGTAGTACTATCATTATCCCCATTTTACAGATGACAAAACAAGCCGAGAGAGTTTCAGGGTACAAGATAAATATCTATTAATATCTTCCTGACTCCAAGCCCTGAGTTCTAGCCACTATACCACCAGATACCTCCAGACTAATTGCTAGTTTATCACTTGTCTGTGGGCAGATACATTTAAAAATAAGTTGGGTCTTTTTCTACGCTTACCTTTGCCCCAGAATCAATACTGTGCATTGGTTCCAGGGCAGAAAAACAGTAAGGGCTGGGCAATAAGGGTTAAGTGACTTTCCTAGGGTCACACAGCTAGGAAGCATCTGAGACCAGATTTGAACCCAGAAATGCCTGTTTCTAGGCCTGGCTCTCTATCCAATAGCCACCTCGCTGTATCCTAAAAATCAGTCTTAACAAAGATTAGTATAGATTGCTAGTGAGGGAAACGAATGATCGATCAACAATTCTTTTATTAAACATGTACTATGTACAAGGCACTGTCAGGGCAAGGGGATGCAAATAGAAAAATGAAATCACTGGTGCCTTAAGAGCACTTACATTCTATCAGGGGAGATGACCCATGCATGAGACGTGGCTAAGTATATGTGTGAAATACATACAAACTTAGGCAAAATCATTTGCCTCTGGGTAGGAGAATAAAAAGGCTTCCTATAGTGGTGGTACTAACTTCAAGCTTTGGAGATGATTTATGAGAAGCCAGATCACCAAAGAGGCTCAGGTTAGGGAGGAGCCAGTGCATTGTGGGCATCTCCATGCCCACACCCTGTTGGGAGATGGGGCATGGAGTAGGAGTAATGCCCAGAAGGCTGTGACAGAAGCTCCCCTTTCTGGAGCTGGTTACAGTTTGCAACGTGCTCTCTTCACAACAGATGAGCAAAGAAGGCAGCAAAAGGATGTTTTGCCCTGCTTTATAGATGGGAAAACTGAGACAGAGAGGACCCATTACGTGTGTGAGGTGACTCCAATAGAAGGGAAAGAGCCACAAAGGAAGCTTCCTTTCCAATAGACCATATTTTTTCCCACTTAAAGAAGGAGGAAGAGGGTCAATTATTAAAATGATGGATTTGAAATCAGAAAAAATTGGATTCAAATCCTGCCGCTTCCAGTCGGTGTGATCATCGGCAAGTCACTTAGTCCCCTGCACAACTCACCAAGACTAAGTTGCAGTTGATGTGCATCAGTAGAGGGAGGCTCCCTACTGGGAATTCCTTACATTTAAAAAAAATAGGTCTGTCCTCAAAACAAGCAAACAAATATAATGTTTTCCTCAAGTTTCCTCAAGATCATTGTTAAATTCAAAGAAGATAGTTTGCTTTTCAAACTTTAAAGTGCTCTAAAATGTTATTTCTAATCTTTTAAAGACTCCTAGAACTTCATAGATCCCCAGAATGTTAGAACTGAGCAAGACTTTCAAGATTTTCACCTAATTTTCTCATTTTACAAATGAGAAAACTGAAGCTTAGAGAGAGGATGCTACTTGTCTAAGTTCCCACCACCAGGCAGTGGCAGAGTGTGTGCTCAAAACCATGTTGTGACCCAATATCTAGAGCATAGTCTTTGTGTGGGACTTTTTTATAATATGGCACTCTTGTTGAGGGACTTTCTTTTGCAATGGGAAAGAAAAAAATTTAAATACAAATTCAACTCCTCTCTGAATTATAGGGGAAGGGAAAACATAAGTGTAGGAAGCAAAATCTACCCCCCAAAATAGACATGTATTCTATGAACTGGTGAATGGAGGGTGGGGGGAGATGCTATGGTCATTTCTCAATGGTTGTGTAATTGTGAAGGAAATCTAGGGTATAGACAGTCCAGAATAATAGATAATTTCTCCCCACTACACAGAATAATAAATCCTACCATTGACTTGGTTTTGGAATAGGCTTTTATTCCTCATTGACTGTAACCATAGCTGGTATTTTGGGAATTTGGAACACTTCAGACTAAAAAAATGAAGCCCTGTCATACAGTCCTGCTATAGAATATGGAGAGCTATTGGCTTACCCATTGACTCTATTCCTCTCCCCAGCTGCTCTGTGCACCCTCATTCTGGAAAAAGACAGCATCACTTCTCAGACCAATGCATGGCACAAGCTTCAGCCAAGCTGCTCTTTCTCTTAAGCTTTCTGTCTTTCTGGCTCACACTTTCCTTGGGGGAGAGTGAGGGAGGTGATGAAATGTTTTCTAAAAGTTTTATCTTTCAGCTGGCTTACTACTGGCCTAGAATAAGGAAAGGAAGCAATGGTGTCAACAGATGGCTTAATTAAGCAGAAAGCATAATGAGGTCAAGAAAATGTTGAAAGCAAGATTTATCATAAACTGAAAATTGGATAGGAGCATAACTATCCTAGGTGGTTGTCTCCTGAGCCAATCCGGGAGCATTTACTACCTACCTACTATGTTCCAGACTCTGTGATAGACACCAAGGATATGAGGAAAGGCAAAAGACAGTCCCTGCCCTCAAGGAGCTCCAGGTCTAATGGGGGAGACAATAAGAAAACAACTAAATACAAACATAAGAGAGATAGGATGAATTGGAAATAATCAATAGAAGAAAGGCACTAAAATGAAGAAGAAGGCTTATTGAAGAAGGTAGGATTTTAGCTGAGACTTGAAGGGAATCAGGGAAGCCAGGAGGTGGGGATGAGCCAGGAAAGCATTCTAGATATGGGGTACAACCAATGAAAATGCCCAAAACCAAGAGATGGAGTGTCTTGTTCGTGGTATAAAAAGGGGGCCAATGTCACTGGATTGAAGAATAGTTGGTATGGAGTAAAATATACAAAGAAAGTCAGGTTATGAAGGACTTTAAACACCAAATTAAGGATCTTATATTTGATCCTGAAGGCAATAAGAAACCATTGGAGATTATTGAGAAGGGGAGTGGGGAGTGATTAAAATAAGGTCAGATTTGTGCTTTAGAAAGATCAGTTTAACAGCTGAGTAAAGGATGGAATGGAGTCAGGAGAGCCTTGAGGCAGGCAGGGTCCACACCAGGCTAGTAGCAGTACTAGAGAGGAGAAGGGAGTGTGCACAGGAGATGTTGTAAAGGTAGAAGCAACAGGACTGGTCAACAGATTGGACAGGAGAGGTGAGAGAGGGTGAAGCATCAACAATGACTTCGAAGTTGAGAACCTGTGTGTCTGAGAAGATTGAAGTAGGAAAATTGGGAAGTGGGAAGGATTTGGAGAAAAGAAAACAAGTTTAGTTTTGAATGTGTTGAGTTTAAAGTGTCTGTGGGACATCCAGTTCAAGAGGTCCACTAAGCAGTTGGAGATACAAAACTAGTGGTTGGGACATCCAGTTCAAGAGGTCCACTAAGCAGTTTGGAGATACAAAACTAGTGGTTGGGACATCCAGTTCAAGAGGTCCACTAAGCAGTTTGGAGATACAAAACTAGTGGTTGGGACATCCAGTTCAAGAGGTCCACTAAGCAGTTTGGAGATACAAAACTAGTGGTTGGGACATCCAGTTCAAGAGGTCCACTAAGCAGTTTGGAGATACAAAACTAGTGGTTGGGACATCCAGTTCAAGAGGTCCACTAAGCAGTTTGGAGATACAAAACTAGTGGTTGGGACATCCAGTTCAAGAGGTCCACTAAGCAGTTTGGAGATACAAAACTAGTGGTTGGGACATCCAGTTCAAGAGGTCCACTAAGCAGTTTGGAGATACAAAACTAGTGGTTGGGACATCCAATTCAAGATGTCCACTAAGGAGTTTGGAGATACAAAACTAGTGGTTGGGACATCCAGTTCAAGAGGTCCACTAAGCAGTTTGGAGATACAAAACTAGTGGTTGGGACATCCAGTTCAAGAGGTCCACTAAGCAGTTTGGAGATACAAAACTAGTGGTTGGGACATCCATTTCAAGAGGTCCACTAAGCAGTTGGAGATACAAAACTAGTGGTTGGGACATCCAGTTCAAGAGGTCCACTAAGCAGTTTGGAGATACAAAACTAGTGGTTGGGACATCCAGTTCAAGAGGTCCACTAAGCAGTTTGGAGATACAAAACTAGTGGTTGGGACATCCAGTTCAAGAGGTCCACTAAGCAGTTTGGAGATACAAAACTAGTGGTTGGGACATCCAGTTCAAGAGGTCCACTAAGCAGTTTGGAGATACAAAACTAGTGGTTGGGACATCCAGTTCAAGAGGTCCACTAAGCAGTTTGGAGATACAAAACTAGTGGTTGGGACATCCAGTTCAAGAGGTCCACTAGGCAATTGGAGATACAAAACTAGTGGTTAGGAGAGAGGAGTGGATGAGTGGATTTGATAATTTGATAAGCATCAAGAGAAGATATCCATGAGAATTGATGAAATCACTAAGCATAGAGGTGAGGAGAAGGCCCAGGATAGAACCTTGGGGGATATCCATGGATAATGAGCATGAGCTGGATGAAGGTCCAGCAAAGGAGAACGAGGCAGGAGCAGGCTGTCTCAGTAGAAGTAGGAGAAGAGAGAAGTGTCATGAAAATCTAAAGAGAAGAAAGTATCAAGAAAGACAGAATAGAATGGGAGGAATTTGCCCTGCCAGGGACAAGGGCCACTTTCTTCTTGAGAGGCAGGGATAGAGGAGGAGAGAGAAGGTATATGATAGAATGGAGATGAGGAAGGGGTTGGTATCACTATTTCTCCCTAGGTTTGTGCCTTTCTTTAAAATGCAGATATTTTCTAGAAGGGATAACACTGAGCCTTTGTCAAATGTTAACATTTTAGTTCCAGTTAATTTGTCAAATTATCACTAGTCATCTAGCAAGGCCCTGAAAACATGGGACTCAAGACAGGTAAGTTTTGCTTCAGCCAATTGGGTGAGGAAGGTTTGGAGGTTGGAGCCCTGCCTGGGGAGGGGAAGCCCTAGTGTGGTCCCATAGTGGGAATTGTGGGCAGCCAGAGAAGACGATGCCAGTGGATAGCATCTGGATAGTGGGGCAAGGACTAAAGATAAGAAAAAGAAACAGGATTGAGAAAGGGGAATGGAAGGACTCCACCAATGAAAATGAACTTTACTTACTGAAATTTTTTTTCTAAAGTTTGGATCTAGCTAAGATTATTAAGAGTCAGAGAATCGTATAATCTCAGACTTGAAAAAGATATCTGAGGCCATCTAGTAAACACCATTTGTTATGTACTGACAATGTACTAAGTGCTGGAAGTACAAATACAAGGAAAAAGACAGGCCCTTCCCTCTAGAGGCTTACATTCTAGTGGAGGAAGAGAACATATTGTAGGGAACTGAAAAGGGGGCTGGGGCGGGCGGGCACAGGTACTTGTAGTAGAGAAAAACTAGAGAGCCAAGAGTGGAGCCTAGAGAGGGATGAAGACACAACTGGCTTGAGAGTTTTCTTTTAGGATTCAGCTTCTGAGAGGAACCAGTGAAACAGAGGAAGGAGGCTCAAAGGCAGAGATTCCTTCCAGAAGGAGAAGTCCAGGTTCTGAGAAATCTCAATATTTACACCTGGGAAGTTGTGTTTAATTGATATCCCAGAAGCAGTTATTTTCTGACTTGAGATGAGAAATGAAAACTTGGGAATTTCTGTAGGGTTATCACTTGGACGCATCCTCTCAGCTATTTAGTCCTCTTTCTAAGGTTCTTCAGTCTTAGAGGGAAGGTTCTTAAGCCTGGTAAGGGGTTTTCCTCATTTGGGAATTCCATTTTCCAATGAAGTTCCCAGATCAGTCCCTATTTTCCCCCGTCTATCATGTAGGGAATAGACATTTTTTTTTGTGTAGCTCCAGAGGGCAGGATTAGGGATGCTGTGTAGGAGTCATAGAAAGGGAGCTCTTGGTTCAATCTATTTGATAACAAGGAAAGATGGCTCACAACCTAAAGATGCTGCGTTGTTAAGGAATTAAGTTCCCTGTTCCCAGAGGCCGTAGGATCATAGACTTAGAGCTGGAAGGGTCCTTAGAGATGCTCCAACCAAGACTGGAGGTTTGCCAGTTATGGTGTAGAGGGGCCAGGTGGGTACTAGATAAAACTCTAAAGTCTTCTCTGGTGCTAAGAGTAAGAGAACGTAGAAACTAATGCTAGAGGCTCAGAGTCGTCGCTTCCATTTGCCTAGAACTTTTAAGAACACTTTGGTATCCATTTGACCCCCCAATATAAGGATAGGGTAGTGGGATGGGAAGATCACCCCCATTTTACATATGAAAAATCTGAAGCCCAGAGAGACCCCCTGCGCAGGGGAGTCTTGACACCCAGTCCTGTGCCCTCTTCATGACCCCATGCTGGCTCTTTCGTAGGGTTGGGGATGCTGATGGCTTTGCTTTCTTCCCTCCCTGTAGGACATCGAGAAGACCATGAGCACTGCCCTCCACGAGCTTCGAGAGCTTGAAAGACAAAACACTGTCAAGCAGGCTCCAGATGTGGTCCTGGACACTCTAGAGCCCATGAAGAACCCACCCCTGGGCTCCGTTAGCTCAGAACCCGCCAGCCCCTTGCACACCATCGTCATCCGAGACCCAGATGCCGCCATGCGCCGCAGCAGCAGCTCCACCACCGAGATGATGACCACGTTCAAGCCCGCGCTGTCGGCTCGGCTGGCGGGTGCCCAGCTCCGACCCCCGCCCATGCGGCCCATCCGCCCCGTCGTCCAGCACCGATCCAGCAGCAGCAGCAGCTCAGGGATGGGCAGCCCCGCGGTGACCCCCACTGAAAAGATGTTCCCCAACAGCTCCACCGACAAGTCGGGGACCATGTAGTGCCGGCACCCAACGGCCTCAGAGGAAGGAAAACCGAGTTGTCGTTTCCAGGGCAAACCCCGGCGTGGGGATGCCTTTTGGGATCAGGAGAAGAAAAATGGTCCAAAGACGGCTTGAGCGGCAAAGGTGTGCGGAGCATTGAGGTCGCCATCTGTATTTATCTATTTGCAGAAACAGATGGACATAGAGTGTGTGTATATACGCATAGGCTGTGTACATACACTGAAGTACTCTGAACAGAAGCTTTTCCTAAGATTGCGGCCAAGTGTAAAAAGGCTTACTCTGCATATTGTCACTGGAAATTATTCTATATATATATAGATATGTACGTATGTGTCTGTGGGTGTGTATATATATACATATTTATGCATCTATATACATATACTCTATGTGTAAACACACATACCAAGTGTATAAAGCATCATGTTCCTTTTTATGACAATTAGATTTACCTCAGACCTGTGCCACTAAACATCTCCCGTAGAGTGGTTGGGTTGGACTCGTGGGGCTCCTCTGGGAGATTTGGGGGGCACGCAGCAACTGTGCATGAAGCAATAGGACACTGACCTTTGGAGACTTCCCTTCCACGGAAATGGGCGTCTCGAGAGACTGTGGTGTCACTTCTGGCGCCATCTAACTCAGAAAGGAGACAGCCACACCGCTGGCCAACAGGTTATCCTCAGTGACCGGGGAACCCTTCTTTCCGAGCCTTGAAAGACTCCCGGTAATCCACGAGAGGGAGAAGGGTCAGCCGTCTGCCATTAAGGTATACTAGAGATGGACAATAAGAACCTGCCACCCACCCCCAACCACCAAACCCTTGTATTTGTGCGTAGAAAAGGGGATTATAAGTACCTAAGCCGAAACGTAGCACAGTGTTGTATGTGTTTAAAAAAAAAGGAAAAAAAAAAGAGAATACAGTGGTGTTGAATACTTCCAGACCCAACAGAGCAGTAGTAATAAACCGATAGATGTAACTATAGTGGTTTAACTTAGACTGTTTGGGAAATCCTTAATTTGCCTTTTTCTCTTTTTTTTACTAATTATCACCGTGTCAAATTGGGACTAAACAGGCAAGGAGGCTTTGGTTTCCATTGGTTTATTTCAAGTTGCACAGTAATTCCCGAGAGTCTACCTTGGGTTGGGGTCCTCCCTCTTGCATGAAACGCATGAGCCATATTTGACCAGATCAGACAGGAGCCAGTCTGATGGGGTAAGAGTTTGCACTTTCTATACTGTGTAATACAGCTGGTAGAGTTTATGCAAATGAAATTGCTTTGTTTCCTCCTTTTGGGGAGGGGAAAATGTGCTGATGGAACTGGGATGCATGATTTCTTAGTGTATGATGATCGAGTCTTCTCTCTCCTGACGGGGTTCAGGACCCTCTGTGTCTCTCTTAGTTGATTTTCTTTTCTCTTCTGATCTCTTGAATCCATTTCCCCCAGGGATGTGCCAAAAGCCACAGGGTATTGGAGCACAGGCGAAGCCAGTTTGAATCTGAGCCTTCTTACTTAGCTCTTGAATATCCATCCTGGAGAATTCTCTGCTCACTTTTTCCAGTTCTTTATTCACCCATACTTCCCTAGGTCTCTGGGTATTTATTTCCACGCAAGGGAAGTTCTGCTCAAACATCAACTGGGCAACAACCCCCTGGAAACCTGCTTGCTGGGATTAAAAGGGTGGATGGTGGTAGAGTTTTATTGCCAGCCTCTCAAAGAGCCAGTTGTCATCTTGCATCAATAATAGTATATGTTGCTTGCAAGGCTCTCTAGATGCATCAGAGGGAATTTCTGCCTTGGTCCTTCTGGCTCCACAGGAACATTTCCTTCAAAGATCCCTGGAACTCTCCCATTAGTGATTCATTCTTTTAGCTTAAGCATTGACCTGTGTGCCCTTTGAAAAATATAAGAGTATTCCCTCCCCACATGAAGCATGTCATATTAAATCCTCAGGTCTTAGTGTTAATGAATGGGATGTTTTCCTGTCTGATAGCAAGAGCCAGGATGCATGAAGACATCAGGTGCCTGAAGAGGGAAAGGGTTCTGAATGCTGCGAAAAGGAGGAAAGTGGGCACGTAGAGAGGGGGGAACCAAAGACTAGTTTCACATCCATCACAATTTTGCCTCAGGCCAGTCCTGGTTTTGTGAATTGGAAATCTTCGTTATAAAAAGAGGTCCAAGATCACCTGGCTCAATCCCCTGCTGGACCATTATCCCCATTTTTGAGATTGGGTAGCTGAGGTGAAGAGTAGCAACCTTGTCCAAGGACACAAGGCTGCTAAGCGACAGAGTGGGACTAAAACCTAGGTCACTTCCCTCCCAGTGCAGTACTTTGTCCACTATACCATATGATCTCTGTAGTAAGTACCCTAGTGATCACTTTTTTAAAATTTCCTATAAGAGAAAATTAAATCACCCATCTAAAAAAATAGAGGGAATGGCAAATTTTGGCTACTTATTTGCAATCCTCTTGTATTGTCTAGGGACGAAAGTTTTCTTCCCATCCACGGAAGAGCCACAGATCCAAATTTAGTACTTGCGCCATTTTGACCGAGTGGTCCTGTACCACAGAGACAACCAATTACAAAATGAAACATTCTACCCATCCACTGGGGCGATTATTTCCCCACTCTCCAAATTTGCCGGTTATATTTCCCCCAATGGAATTTCTCATTGGCTTGGGCTCTGGTGGAGATAAAGACTTAGTCATTTTCTTTTCAGCACCCCATTTTCTCCCTATGGAATTATTTCATGCTTTCTCACTCAGAAAAAGTCTCCCACCTGGGTAGAAAGAAGTACCGTAGCTATCTTTCCCCCAATGTGAATACTGACCTGCTGGGTGGAAGAAAATGGAAGAAAAACTCATCATGATCTTTTGCTATTGCTTTCTCTCGACAGCCAGGACCCATGCATGTTTCACAACACGTATCTTCCCGACCCTTACCTGTTCTAGTCTGATTGATATTGTTGTATTTGTTGAAATGCTAGAAAAGTAATTATTGAAATGTAAACTGTATTAAAAAAAAAAAGGCTAAAAGTTAATGGTAGCCAGTGCCACTCACCAAATCTTTGCACTTAGTATATAGATCAATATAAAAATAACCCCCCAACCTAATCTTTCATTGTACAGTGTGTGTGTGTGAGGGGGGAAATGTAGTTAGTAGTAGTCCTCAGTATAATCAATTTTAAAAGGGGAAGTGGTGTTTACACACTTGTTCGTTAGCATTGTTGAAAACTGTGATGATCTCAACTAGTTCTCTGGCTTTCTGGAGTTTTTTTGTTCTGTTTGTTTCACCTTAGTTGAACTCTTGAGGCCAAAGCCTTTTTGTCTTTCTGGGGGGGCAGGTGCTCAGTCTGTTCTAAAGATGAACCAGTGAGACATTCATTTAAAACTGACCAAAGATATGATTTCTGGTCCAGTTTCCCTTGTTGTCCTGGAGAGAGGACCATCATTTGCCAATCTTTCTCGGGGACTTGAGATCAAACCGTGCTTCCCACCCCAACCCTCTCTTTTTTTCTTTTCCTCTTTAGTAACTGTGGGTCTCTATGAAATTCTTGCCTTTTCTTGTTTTCAGTGCGAATGTTTTCTCACCTTTAAGCGCCTTTAGAAAATCCCAGAATACAAGATTGGCATGAATCCTGAGCATGGAGAGTGAATGCCACCCGATTTCTTTCCTTTCGTACCATTGGGCTAAATTCCCAAGGGAGGAGGGGACCTTTTAATCAAGAGATGGAGCAGTAGGGGTTGGGGGAAGAGATGAGCCACTTATCTGATAGAAAGGCAAGAAGATGAACTGGAAAGTGTTCAGAGGAGGTCAGCGAAGATGGTGGCAGACTTTTGAGTCTGTGCCACATGAGGATTGGCGGAAGGAAAGAGGGAATAACCATCCTGCAGAAGAGAAAAGTTGACGTTGGGCTGGGGGGAGGACACACATCTGTTTTTTGAAGTACTTGAGGGCGGTCATGAGGAAGAGGGATTCGATTTACCCTTTTCTGCCTCACAGAGCTCAACTAGGAACATTCGATGGAAATGGTGGGGTGGGAAAAAGCAAATTCCAACTTCCTGAAAGCAAAAACTTCTCACAAGGAGAATTGCCCAAGAGTAGAATGGGCTGCCTCCAGAGGATGCTGGCCTCCCTTCCTTGGAGGTCTTTCAGCAAAGACAGTAGGAACACCTGTTGGACCTGATGCAGCGGGGATTATTGACCTCCATGGCTACCTGGTCCCTTCCTACTCTGAAATGTTGGATTCTTGGATATGAAGTGAGGGGACAGTAGATAAAGAGCTAGCGAGCATTTTTCTCTCAAAATGCAAAACATAAAGGGCAATGTGGGCTGCCGGAAGGCTCTTTCATAAATGGGACTTTTCTATTTGAGCTACTTGGACTGGCTGCTTGGCTGGTTTTCTTGGGTTGCCTTGTTGGGTTTTCTCATTCTTTAAAGCATGAATGTGGAGGCCTTCCTACTACGTGGTAGTATGTTGGCCCTTAAAGCGCAGAACCTGGCCAAAGGACAGACCCCAAGACAAATGCCACAGTTCCCTTCCCCAGTCTTTTGAGTCCTGATCTTTTCACTTATTCACCCTTTTTCCCCAACAAGGAACAATAATAACTATGATAATAATAATAACTCATTTACTTAGCACTTTAAGGTTCATGAAGCTCTTCCCTCAGAACAGCCCTGGGAGGCAGATAGAACAAGTATTTTTATCTTTTTTTTCTTTTTTTTGCCGATGAGGAGATCTCTGTTTAGAATGGTGAGGTGACTTGGCCAGAGTCACATGAAATGTCAGAGTTCACACCTCCCAGGCTGTTCTTTTAGGCTGTCTCATGAGTATCCACTGGGAAGCCCAGAAGGGTCCCCGACTTAAATGGGGTGATGTGGATGGGGGGGGGGAAGGAAGGGAGAGAGACAGCAAGGAATTGGGAGGAGGAAGAGTTGTTGATGAGATGATTTTCTGCTGTGCAGACAAATTCAGACATCTCAAGCCTGGGTTCAGATTTGGACACCTGCTTCTCCTGGGTAGTCTGGGTTTTCCATCTTCAGAGGGACCAGCAGAATTCCCACCTGGGTCAAGGCTTCCCCCCAGATGGCAGGAGTGGGCAGGAAAGAGTGGCATTCCTGTCCCCTCGGGGTCTTGCTCCATTCCCCTCTTCCAGGCTTCCCGAGGCGGCTCTTCCCAGAGCTAGGCAGCCCCCCACGCTCTGGTGCTGGCTTGGCAGCTCCTGCCAACTCCCCTTCCCCTATCCGCGGATTCCTTTTTCCCTTTGGACCCTTCCACGCCAGCCACCTCCAACAAGACTGTTCTCTGTGACCCAAACTTTAGTGCACTTTCCTTTACTGGACAGAAAGTATATCCTGCATAGAGATTCTTTTGTACATTTTGGACTCTATTATCTCCTAGCAGTGTGACCGTTTACATGGTTTGGCAGTAGAGACGACTTTGATCACTTTCCAGTGGCTGGCATTTCTCGTCTCCCCACCCCCACCCCATCTCACTGTATACGAACAAGCCCACCCCCCACCCCCACCCCCGGGAAACTGTGCTCTCCCTGCCCCCTCGATGCTCGTCATTGTTCCTCTGGACGCGTTTCTGTATGATATGACCAAATGTCCTTCGTTAGATTGTCTGTCCCTCCCACACGCTGATGGTGCCCTGTAGACCAAGCCGCTGGTTTGACGTGGAGCTGTCCTGTGAAATAAAAACAGCATAACTTTCTCAAACTGGCTGCCGATGCTTTCTGCAAGGGCCCCAGCGGGCATTTGCTTGGGGGAGGGGGGCTATTTGGGGGTGACGCTCTCCTCTATGATGAGGGAAGGGGGTGGGAGGGAGACGTTTTGGCTGTCCCCGGCGCTGGCCTCGAGTCGCTTTGCCTAATTGGCCAACCCATCGACAAGCATTTATGAATAGGCTACCATGTTTCAGGCACTGTGCCAAGCATTGGCGATACAAAGACAAAAGTCAGACAGTCCTTTCCCTTGAGGAGGACTCTTTTACGGGGGGATCACTGGGGGAGCAAATAGGCAGGACGCGTGCAAAAACAAGTCCGTAGTTGTTTGGGGGACGCTGCTCCTGTGGAGGGGTGGGGAAGGGCCTTTGGAGAGAAGGAGCTCTTGAGCGGAGCCAGGATGGGAGAGAGGGTTCCTAGAGGAAGAAGAGTCCAAGCGTCTTCGAAAGACCTCAATGGAGACCGTTTTCTAATATGAATCAAATTAAATGATGTGGGGCAAGAGGGAAGCATCATCAGAAATCTCAGGATGTGTTTAGGTCACATGATTATAATCATCAGCCATTTGATTCAATTAAAAACAAAACCAGGTAAGAGCCTGCTCTGTGCAAGATACTGCACTAGACGATGGCCATGGAAAAGCGAATGGGTCCTGTCCTCCTTCAAGAAGTTTATATTCTGCCAAGATGTTACCACCTATCCATAAAGCAATAAGTGAACAATATATACAGAATAATGCAAAGTATTAGGATTTGGAGTGCTAAGAAATGGGGGAGGGGGCAGGGGATCAGAGGGCTTCACATACAAGGGGGCCCCCTGAACTAGACTTGGAAAAAAGCCAAAGATTCTAAGAGGCAGACATCAAGGGAGAGTGCATTTCTCCAACGAGGGACTCCTTGTGCAAACACACAAATGTAGGATATATAATGCCATCTATATTTTGTTTAGTCATTTTTTCACTCTCCTAGACCCCATTTGGGGTTTTCTTGGCAAAAATCCTATAGTGGTTTGCTATTTCTTTCTTCAGTTCATTTTATAGATGAGGAAACTGAGGCAAATAGGGTTAAGGGACTTACCAGGGGCTTAAGTAAGGTTACATGAGTTAAGGCACATACCTAGCTAATGAGTGTCTGAGGCTAGATTTGAACTCAGATCTTCCTGACTCCAGGCCTGACGTTCTATTCACTGTGCCTCTTGGCTGCCCATACAATCTAGGTAGAGGTAGAGGCCAGTCTCACTGGAATGGGAAATTCCTGAGGGGAAGTAATATGAGGCTGGAAAGGTGGGTAGGAGTCATGGTGTGAAGGGTTTTAAATGCCAGACAGAGGATTTTGTACTCTTAGTGGCAATAGGGAGCTACTAAAGATTTTTGAGTGAGAAGGGAGTGATAGAATTGTGTTTTTGCGAATGCCGATTTGGCATCCAAATGGGAGTCATCGTCAATATCGATCATGAATCGATCCAAGCCTCTAATATGGCATCTACTATCCTGAAGTGGCAGCAGCCAGCAAGGAGTTAGTCCTTTGGGCATCTAAGGATGCCTGTGGGTTAGCAATAAAAATTGCCAGGAGGCCTCATGTCCCACTTCCAGACCAGCCAGGAGGTAACAGCATCCTGACAGAGACCCAAACACGCAGGAGCAAAAACAAAACAAAAACTTTGTTCTTGGATTTATGTATGGCTATAGACCAGCGGGCAATCCACTTTGTGAGAGGGACTTTGTGTGGACAGTCCCTGGTTTATGTGTTGTGGCTCCTGTTTTTCCTTCTCACAAATGGGTTTTAAGCTGTTGCCAGGAAGGGGAATCACCAGAAGGGAATGCTGAATCCACTGGGTCCAATCCTCTCATTTTGTACAAAGTGGAAAGAGACAGAGATAGAGACAAAAAGAGGGGGGAGAGAGAGAAAGAGAGAGAGACAGACAGACAGAGAGACAGAGACAGAAAGAGAGAAACAGAGAGAATAAGAGTTTGGGGAGAGAGACAGGGAAAGAGAGAAGGAGAGAGAGATGGGGAGAGAGAACAAGAGATGGGGAGAAAGAGAAGGGGAGAGAGAACAAGAGATGGGGAGAGAGAGATGGGGAGAAAGAGATTGGGGGAGAGGAAGAGAGATGGGGAGAGGGAGAGAGATGGGGAGAAAGAGCAAATGAGATAGGGAGAGAGAGAATGAGAGAGATTGGGGGAGAGGAAGAGAGACAGACAGAGAGAGAGAGAGAGAGAGAGAGAGAGAGAGAGAGAGAGAGAGAGAGAGAGTAAGAGTTTGGGAAGAGAGACGAGGAAAGAGAGAAGGAGAGAGAGATGGGGAGAGAGAGAACAAGAGATGGGGAGAAAGAGAAGGGGAGAGAGAACAAGAGATGGGGAGAGAGAAATGGGGAGAAAGAGATTGGGGGAGAGGAAGAGAGATGGGGAGAGGGAGAGAGATGGGGAGAGAGAGAGATGGGGAGAAAGAGCGAACAAGATAGGGAGAGAGAGAATGAGAGAGATTGGGGGAGAGGAAGAGAGAGAGAGACAGACAGAGAGAGAGAGAGAGAGAGAGAGAGAGAGAGAGAGAGAGAGAGAGAGAGAGAGAGAGAGAGAGAGAGAATAAGAGTTTGGGGAGAGAGACGAGGAAAGAGAGAAGGAGAGAGAGATGGGGAGAGAGAGAACAAGAGATGGGAAGAAAGAGAAGGGGAGAGAGAACAAGAGATGGGGAGAAAGAGATTGGGGGAGAGGAAGAGAGAGAGAGACAGAGACAGAGAGAGAGGGAGAGAGAGAGACGGAGGGAGGGGAAAAGGGAGAGAGAGAGATAGAGAGAGAGAAGGAGAGATATGTCAATGTGACCAAGATCACCCATAAAATAAATATCAGACCCCAGGTCTTTTTAACCACTGTGCTTTTTCCATGACACTACTTCCCTGTTATATGACTTCTGAAAACTATTCAATTCACTGTATACCCCAGACCCCTTGAGCTTTGTCTATGGTTGGGTTGACCCCAAATTCCTATAGCGTAGGGTGGCTGCTAGGATCATAAGCTGAGGGCTGGAAGGGATTGCAGAGATCGCCTAGTTCAGTCACTTCATTTGACAGATGAGAAGACTCATCCAAGGCCATGCGGGTAGTACGTAGCTGAGTTGGGATGTGAATCCATGACCTCTGGTTCCAAATCCTGCTCTCTTTCCCTGGCAGGACCTCCATGTGGTTGCCATTTAGTCAAGGAGCACACTGCTCCTGGTCGGAGCCCTGGAAGCCCACATACTTGGAGGCATCCTCAAAGGGAGGATGCAATAGAGGTTCCAGTCACAGAATTCATCTACACGTTGAAAACCAAAGTCTAAGCAAGAAACTACAATTTCAACTTTTTCTTCAAATTAAAAGGCAAAATGAAGGGAACATGGGATTGCTACCTAGGGTCTCTGCAAGCCAGTGTTTTATTGCAACAAAGGCTTCTAAGGGATGGGTGGACCTAGGATGGGGACAGAGGTTGTTCTTCCTAACAGCAACCTTAAAGGTAAAGTTTGTCCCTGTTCCTCTTAGAAGTTGGTTATGCGGGGTGGGGGTGGGGGGGCAACTAGGTGGCTCAGTAGATTGAGAGTCAGGTCCAGAGATGTGAGGTCCTGGGTTCAAATCTGTCCTCAGATACTTCCCAGCTGTGTGACCCTGGGCAAGTCACTTGACCCCCATTGCCTAGCCCTTACCACTCTTCTGCCTTGGAGCTAATACCCAGTATTGATTCCAAGACGGAAGGTAAGGGTTTAAAAAAAAAAAAGAAGTTGGTTATAGGGGCAGCTAGATGGCTCATGGATACAGAGCAAGATAGGAGATCTGAAGATAGGAGGTCCTGGGTTCAAGTATGACCTCAGACACATCCTAGCTGTGTTATCCTGGTCAAATCACTTAACCCCCATTGCCCAGCCCTGGATGCTCTTGGAAAAGGTATTTTCTTTAAGTTGATTATAGTTCTATATTTTGTAAATATGTCCAAAGCCTAATCTTAAGAAGTCTGATTTCTTTTTTTTTTTTTTTTGGTTTGGTCCAACCTGTGATTTCACTGGTAGGGAATGCTTAAGAACTCCCCTTTGTCAAGGCACTTGCTCTAAAACTTAGTGTGTTGTAAAATTGCCTGGGACATGGAGCAGTTGATTTGACCTCCTGTGCGTGAGAGGCAGGATTTGAACTCGTTCTTCCTGACTCCCAACAAAGCCTCTCTATCCACTGAGCAACACTGCCTCTGGAGAAGATTCATATGAGTTCCCTCAATATTTCAAGGATCGACAATTTCATTGATCTCACTGGCATGAGGGCTTCCCCCTGTTTTTGCTCAGCCATCATCAGTGATGATGATAATCATGATTTACTCTGGCTGGAAAAGAACCCATCACGTGGTGGCCAGCCCTTTGGTGATTTGCCTTTTTATCCTCAAAATGCAGGCAAAGCACTGAACTTTCAACATGGTATAGTGAGATATAGAGGCAGAAAGATCCAAGATCACTTACGTAGCTATGAGACTCTGGCTAAGTCATTTATCTGATCCCCTCAAAGACTGTCAGTTCATTGAGAGGAGAGACAGCTTTATTTTCCTTCTTGGCATTCCCATCACCTAGCACCATGCCTTGCACATAGTAGGTGTTGAATAAACCTCAGCTTCATTGTCTTTTCGATTCAGAATGAAGATTCACTGATGTAGGCAACTTCCAGTGAGGAAATGTTCTTTACTGATGTAGATTAGCAACTTGTCTCTAAATAGTCTTCTAGCAGAGTCTTGGGCACTGAGATTGGCCCAGAGTCACACTGGACTCAGATTTTTCTGACTTAGAGACTAGCTCTCTAGCCACGATAGCATGCTGCCTGTCTTCTTTTTCTTTAAAGCAGGGAAAATGGGGGCAGCTAGGGGGCTCAGTGGATAGAGAGACAGCCTTGGGTTCAAATTTGCCCTCAGACACTGCCTCGCTGTGTGACCCTGGACAAGTCACTTAACCCCCATTGCTTAACTCTTACTCTTCTTCTGCCTTAGAACCAATACACAGTATTGTTTCTAAGTTGTACGGTAAGGGTGTATTAAAAAAAAATTTTAAGAAGGAAAAACATTTTTTAAAAATTAAATTAAAATTTATCATTTAATTTAATGTATTTATTTAATTAAAATTTAAATTAAAAATTAAAATTAAATTAAAAATAAATAAAATTTTAAATTTTAATTAAAAAAAACTTTTAAGATTGTAGATTTAAAGCTGGAAGGGACCTCAAAGGATGAGTGAAGGTCTTTTATTTTACAGATGAGGAAACTGAGACTTATGTTAAGTGATGGCCCCGATCATTCAAATCAGGACCTGAACTATTGTTTTCTTGATTTGAAAATCAGGCCTGGTTTTCTAGCCAGTGAGCCACCCATCTGTCCCCTCGGTGCTCTTTCCACAACCTCTCATCCCTGCCAGTTGTGTTCCATGAGCCTGTGGCCCCTTCTTGCTCTAAATCTCAAGAATGCTCCAAAGAAATTCTAGACGCTCTTTTGAAAGGAAAGGTGTCCGGTGTCTTTACTATTAGTTATGAGAAACAAGCATTATCTCAGCTACAAAAGTCCTTCTTTCATCACATCATGGCGGTGACCCGGGACTCTGAAGGCTGTGCCAGGGGGACAAAACACTCTGGCAGATTTTTCTGAGCTGAAAAGCCCTTGAATGGGAGCCAGAGACGTGCTGTCTCGTCTTCTTGCCTCTTAATGCAGGGCAGGGCTTCTTATCTGAGTCTGTGAACTTGGTTAAAAAAATAGATATTCTGGTAACTAGATTTCCACATAATTGCTATCCTTTGTAATCCAATATGGATTTTATTTTAGGCATTTCTTCTGGGAAGGGATTTATCATAGGCTTCCCCAGAATGCTGAAGGGATCCATGGCACCCACCAAAAGGTGAAGAATCCTGATTTATGGGAACGTTCCTGACTCCTGCGTATTCTTATTATCTCAGCACAGTGACTCACTTGGTTGAGCTTACACCAGGAATGAGTGCCAAGGGCAGGATTCAAACCCAAGTTACCTCCCTCCTAGCGCAATACCCTTTTCTCTGTGCCAAGATGCTTCACACTCTCGAGGAGGAGGATGCAAGTCATCAAGGACTCTCCTTTTTTTTTTTTTAACAAATAAAAATGTCCCATCTAGAAAAGAATGTGGTTTTCCAACATTTGTAGGATGATGGAATGTGAGAGCTGGAAGAGACAGTAGGGAATCTTCTAAATCCAGGCACTTCATTTTACAATAAGCCAGTCAACAAACACTTCTTAAATGCTTACCTCTTCTCAGGCACTGGGCTAAATTTTGGAGCTACAAAGAAAGGGGAAAAAAATTAAAAATTAAAAATAAAAAACAGCCTCTGCCCTCAAGAAGCTCACCTTTGAATGGAGGAGATTACACATAAATTCCTGAATAGATTAAAAGTGTGTAGACATCGATGAAAGTAATCTGAAAGGGGGAGGAAAAAGAAGGGGGGATGAGAGAAGATGTCTGTAGAAGGTGAGATTTTGCAGCCTGGCATTCAAAGCTCTCTGCCCTCTGCTTCTAGCCAACCTTTCCAACTGGATTTTTCATGACTCTTCCTCATTCATTGTACACATGCCAGTAAAACTGGGCTACCAGGTGCTGTTCCTGGGTCCTGATGCCTATAATGGGCTCCCCCTTCCCCTCTGTTCTTCAGAATTCTTCTCTTCCTTCAAGACACAAATCAAGCTCCATTTTACTCACAAAGCCTCCAGGGGAAAGCAGTCACTTCTTTCTCAACTCTTTGTACATCTTTCTTTTGTCTTTTCATGCTGTCGTCCCCATATGAAATGTATTTGGGTGTTTGGCTTTTTTCTGCCCCTGAAATCACAGAATCACACCGAATTGCAGTTGTAAGAAAACTTGGGGGTCACCTAATCCAACTCCCTTATTTTACAGAGGAAGAAACTGAGTGTAGAAGGTTAAATGATTTGGTGAAGTCACATAGATAGAATGTGGGAGGTCCAATATTCAAACTCATATCCTAGATTTAAAGAGAGAGGGGACTTTGGAGATGACTGAGAACAACTTTTTCATTTTACAGATGAGGAAACCAAGAGTATGATGCTATAGATCCATGTTGTCTAGTCCCAACTGAGTTGTCTCCATTTCACGACAGCCCTTTTATTCTTTATTGATTCTCTGACATTCTTTAAAATAAGAAATAAGGATTGCTCTTAGATCTAAAATATACCCTTCGAATATATATATATATATATATGTATATATATATATATCCTTAGATCTAACAAACCTAATATAGGTCCTTAATATACCCTATATATATGTCTAAATATGTAATATAGGTCTAAAATATACCCTTCCATATATATATATGGGTATATATATACATATATATATATATACCCTTAGATCTAACATACCTAATATAGGTCCTTAATATACCATATATATATATATAGGTCTAAATATATAATATAATATAGGTCTGAAATATACCCTTCCATATATATATATATATCCTTAGATCTAACAAACCTAATATAGGTCCTTAATATACCCTATATATATGTCTAAATATGTAATATAGGTCTAAAATATGCCCTTCCATATATATATACCCTTAGATCTAACATACCTAATATAGGTCCTTAATATACTATATATATGTGTGTGTGTGTGTGTGTGTGTGTGTCTAAATATATAATATAGGTCTGAAATATACCCTTCCATATATATATATATGGGTATGTATGTGTGTATATATATATATATATATATATGGGTATGTATGTGTATATATATATATATATATGGGTATGTATGTGTGTATATATATATATATATATATATATATATATACCCTTAGATCTAACATACCTAATATAGGTCCTTAATATACTATATATATATGTGTGTGTGTGTGTGTGTGTGTGTGTGTGTGTGTGTGTGTGTGTGTGTGTGTGTAAATATATAATATAATATAGGTCTGAAATATACCCTTCCATATATATATATGGGTATGTGTGTGTGTATATATATATATATATATATATATATATATATATATATATACCCTTAGATCTAACATACCTAATATAGGTCCTTAATATACCATATATATATATATATATATATATGTATATATATATATATATATATATATATAGGTCTAAATATATAATATAATATAGGTCTGAAATATACCCTTCCATATATATATATATATACCCTTAGATCTAACAAACCTAATATAGGTCCTTAATATACCATATATATGCCTAAGTATATAATATGAAATATAATATAGGTCTAAAATATACCCTACTCATGTTCTTAGCAGATGTCCTCCTGAGAAAATTGAGAACCTCTGTTAGGAGCTCCCTCATCAAAATCCTTCTACATTTCCCCCCAGCTTTTCTCCTTCAGCTCCAGGCTCTGGACACAAGAGGGTCCTCCTCCTCCTCCACCAAGGCTCCTCCTCCCATCTTTGTGACTTGCTTGTTTCGTCATTCTTCTACCCTGCGCCTCCAAGTTGCCTGCTCATACCCCTTTGACAGGGAACAACACCTTCTGCAAATGGAGTTCTTCAGGTGGGATAAAATTTGAGAGGGCTAAAGAGACGCACAGAGTTGGGCTGCCCTTTCCCTGGAGGACAAACTATACTGGGAGTTAGTCATGTAGCCAGGGATATGTGGGGCTGGAAAGGAAAGTGATTTGATGGAGAAATGGAATATATAGATATATAATTCTATAACATGTAAAAAAATATATAATTATAATATAAATAAATGTAGACAATTATATGATTATAATTCATCTAATAAACACTTGATGCAGATGGCAGTTTGCTGGTCTGAGAGAGAGGGGTTGGCATCCCTGCCACCATTACTCCAGCTCAGCCTCCAATGGCTTATGGGGCAGTTGAGACTGCTGGAGAAGAAATAGAGCAGCAGCAAGAAATATTTTAGCAAGTAAAGAGATGAAATTGTGCCAGGAGCAGGAGATCTGAGAACGAGGAAGCTGGGCTCTGGGTACTCCACCTGTCTCCACTTCCAGAAGACAGAGGACATGTGAGAGTCAATGTGAGAGTGGTTACCCACTCTTTATTTGGAGACTAAGTACCAGACAAAGAAGAGGCTGTTTCCCAGCTCCCCATTTTGCTACCTGAGATGGCCAACATTGATTCATAAGTTTTTTCCCCTTTTCTTTCCTTTGAAGTTTTGTATAGACCTTCTGCTCCAGCTAAATCCAAAGCTAACTTTCTCTAGATGAGAATGATGACTCTTAACTGCTTTTGGATTTATTCATGTTCTTATTGGTGAACAGGGGCACTTCAGGGGAAAGAGGAACAGTGTTTGTAATGGCACACAGAGAGGGAGATAGAGGTCTAACATCTCTGCCTAAAATGCTAGGCTTATTTTTGTCCCAACTGGGGGCTCTGAGCTAAAAAATAAAAGATAATCTAATGGGTTTGAGCATTCATAATTTTAAAAAACTTTTTAAAAATTTTAATTTATAATGTATATAAATAATAAATTTATTTTATTTATAAATATTATTTATAAATAAATAATTTATATAAAATAAATAAATTAAAAAAAAACTTCCCAAAGGCAGAAGCTAGATGGAGTTTTTCTGCATTCAGACTTAAATGAGGCAGAGCTCCGTTTTGTTGTCAGAAACAAAGTTGGACTGATGAGTTCCACTGCATCACCTACTCCCTTCTCCCCTCCTTCTTCCTACATGCACAAAGAAAACTCTCTGCAAGTGTTGAGTTGAGGGAGATGTTTGGGAAGTAGCAACTGCCCTTTGGGGTTGGATCTGAATGACAACTTCCATATTTCAAAGTAGGGGCCAACTGAGTGGCTGAATACTTTCCCCCCTTGATTTGATTCTTTATTTCCCAACTTATAGCCAGGCGTGCACAAAACACTGAGCTAAGCACTGAGTAATTGATAGTTAATCATTTTCAGTCATGCCTAATTCTTTATGACCTATTTTGGGGTTTTCTCGGCAGGTCCCAGAGTGGTTTTCCAATTCCTTCTCCTGATCATTTTACAGATGAGGAAACCAAGACAAACAGGGTTAAATAACTCATATACCCAGCTAGCAACTATCTCTGGCCAGATTTTAACCCATTTAAAAAACCAATATAGTCCCTGTCATTTTTTTCTTTTGTATTTATTTTTTTTCATTTATCTTTATTTTATTATTTTATAATATTTTACATATTATATAAATATGTTATATTTATATAATATAGATAAAAATGTAAATAAATTATACAAAATTATATAAAGTATATTTTATTTTATTTTTATATATTTATTTTGTATATTTTATTATATATTTATATACTTTTATAATACATATTATATTTTTATTATATATTATATATCTAAATATACTATATATTTTATATATTTAAATATATAAAAATAAATTTATAATAAAAATAAAATATTATTTTATTTATTTTTATTTTTATTCAAGATGAGACTGAAGAACCCAAGTTACTAGGGACAGTTTAATCTACAATCAGAGGTAAGACTGAAATTATCATAATAAGTTCCCATCATATAATATATTAAGGTTTTCAATGACGGTAAAGTAGGCATTGTAAGTATCCTTATTCTCATCTTACAGATATGGAAACTAAAGCACAAAGAAAAAAATAATTCCTCCAAGATCACACAATTAATAAGTGTTAGAACCAAGATTCAAACTGAGGTCACTCTCAGCTCCCAAGTCCCATACTCTTACTACTATACTATCCCCACATCCTTTAGGAGAGGAAGCACGATGGCTTATTGCCTAGGAATAAAGTGGCCTTCCCGGAGAGTTAGTTCCAGGATCAGGATTTTGCCCCAGGTCTTCTGATGCCCTCCTCCATGCCAGGGTCCTTCAATGCATGAAGGATGCTCCTGAATCCTTCCTGTTGCTTTTAAACCAATCCAGACTGGAGCCATCCTTTCTGGTGGCGCACTATAGTGCCTGCCGAGGGGGTGTCCTTTTTCTTCTTTGGGCCAGTATCTCCTGCCATCAGCATCTGGCTTCTGAAGCTGCTTCCTCTGAGGTTGGCCACTCTCCCTGAATGGCCCCATCCAGCCACCTTTTTCCAGTTCCCAGACTCAGGATCTCTTAGTGGTCTTTGATCATCCTTTCCTTTTGGACGTGCTGAAGTCCCCCAGAATGGCCATTTCTGGGCTCTCCTTCTATCCATGCCTGAGGTTGGTCCTTCTCAGTCTCCTTCTTTGGATCATTTTCTATACCCCACTGCCTCTCCCCAACACAGGGGTGGGGGGCCCCCCAGATTTCTCTCTTGGGTCCTTTGTTCTTAGTCAAGCAAACAATGGAGCAGACAATCAACAACCATTTACTGAGCACACAGAATGCAGGCTTGCTATAATAATCCCTGAGGATATAAATATAAAAAAGAGAGATTGGGGGGGGGGGGGGGCGGCAGCTAGGTGGCTCAGTGAATAGAAAACCAAACCAGGTCTGGAGTCAGGAGGACTTGGGTTCAAATTTGACCCCAGACCTTCTTAGCTGGATGACTCTGGGCAAGTTCTTCTGCCTTGGTACTGACACAGTGAAGATTTTAAGACAAAGTAAGGGTTTAAAAAAAAAAGACATGGCATCTGCTAGTATATTTGGGGGGAAGGGTGTATGCACAACACACTTTTATGTTTTATCTGATTTATTAACATTTTAAACATTTATATAACGATATTTTATAACATTTCTACAACAATATTTTATATGCATTTATATAACAATCATTAACACCATTATTAACGCTTCTCCATTACTTTCTTAAATTGAAACAATCAACAAAATAATAATGAATGTTTGTGAAACGAATGAGAGCCATTTGTCAGGGTTAGGCGGCTGAAGTTGAGACTGTCTCCAGAAGGCCTCCAGGAGAAATGCATCCATGCTATGGTGCCTTACTGTGCCCAAAGCGCAGGTGGGAGAACTGGCCAGGCGGGTGGGTGTGGTGGAGGAAGGAGGGGCGGGGTCTGCTTTTCAAACAAAGGAGTATGGGGGTAGGGGGCGGGGGCGAGGGGGGGACACTCAAAGATTTCACCGCTCTGTCCAGGATCATCATGATGCTCGCACAGAGCATGCCAGAGGACGGTGGATGGTGCATTTCATCTCAGATCGAAAGAAGCCACTGGCGGAAGAGGCGGGCGTGCCACCTGAAACTGCAATGACCAAAGGGATGCGCTTTTCGTAGACCTCTGCTGCCCCCTTGTGTTCATGTCTTAGAACATGCACAAGCCCAGTTTGATGGTTCACTTCCCCCATGTGGTCATTTACAGAATAGCAGATTGACCAAGAAAAACTTCCCTCCCTCCCTCCCTCCCTCCCTTCCTTCCTCCCTTCCTCCCTTCCTTCCTTCCTTCCTCCCTTCCTTCCTTCCTTCCTTCCTTCCTTCCTTCCTTCCTTCCTTCCTTCCTTCCTTCCTTCCTTCCTTCCTTCCTTCCTTCCTTCCTTCCTTCCTTCCTTCCTTCCTTCCTTCCTTCTTCCCTTCCTCCCTTCCTTCCTTCCTCCCTCCCTTCTTCCCTTCCTTCCTTCCTTCCTTCTTCCCTTCTTCCCTTCCTTCCTTCCTTCCTTCCTTCCTTCCTTCCTTCCTTCCTTCCTTCCTTCCTTCTTCCCTTCTTCCCTTCCTTCCTCCCTTCCTTCCTTCCTTCCTTCCTCCCTTCTTCCCTCCCTTCCTCCCTCCCTTCCTTCCTCCCTTCCTCCCTTCCTTCCTTCCTCCCTTCCTCCCTCCCTTCTTCCCTTCCTTCCTTCCTTCCTTCCTCCCTTCCTCCCTCCCTTCTTCCCTTCCTTCCTTCCTCCCTTCCTTCCTTCTTCCCTTCCTTCCTTCCTTCCTTCCTTCCTTCCTTCCTTCCTTCCTTCCTTCCTTCCTTCCTTCCTTCCTTCCTTCCTTCCTTCCTTCCTTCCTTCCTTCCTATCTTAGGAACTGTCTGAGTCTATTTTTGAACCCAGGACCTCCATCTCCAAGCCTGGCTTTCTATCCATGGAACCACCTGACTGCTCCAAGAGGTTACACTCTAACAGCAGTACCTACTGTATGTAAGAATATAAAGAAAAAGAAAGAGAAGCTATTTATGGCTGCTGGGTTTTGAGTCACAGAATAGTCAAAAGCATGTGAGGCAACTCTCTAGCCTCGGGCAATCTGCTGGAAGCAAAAACCCTGAGGTTCATTTTCCTGTTTTCTTCAAAGCAGTGTTTGGGGAGGCAGATCTGAAGCTAGATGTACTCACAGATAGCCACAGTCCAGATGGCCGGGTATGCTCACCTCTCCCTAAAATGACTAAAAGGGAACATGCCGAGATAACATTGTGTCCAGGGAGAAGCCACAAAGACTGGAGGAGGGATCGTGGATCAGGGCAGAGGGGAGCTGCCAGACCCTCCCTAAGTCATTTCTCTCATCTCAGTCTCAGTTTCCTGATCTGTAATTATGGAAGCATTCATGATGGCTCAAATGCTGGGCCAGGACCAATGTGATTAAATTTAGCAGGAAGAAATTAGCATCCTATATTTAATCAACCAACAAACATGTGCTCTGGATCTACTCTATGCCAGGCACTGGGGGAGATATAGAGACAAAGACAAAAGTTTCTGCCCTCCCGTTCTGCCCAGGAAAATGAGATATATGAGTAGGAAAAACAAAAAGTGAAATTTGGAAGGTTCTCTTTTTGTCTGAGTGATAAGAAGGGGCAGCTAAGTGGTGCAATGGATGGGTTTAGATTCTGGAAAGTCAATCTTTAAGAGTTTGAGTCTGGTCTCAGACACTTAGCTGTGTGAGCCTGGGAAAGTCACTTAACCCTGTTGACCTCAGTTTCCTCACCTATAAAATGAGCTGGAGAAGGGAATGGCAAACCATTCCAGTATCTTTGCCAAGTGCGAAAGAGAATTCTTTACTCTGTTGTCTATCTTGAGTTAACACTAAATTACGTACCCCTACTTAGTACCTCACTAGACTGAAGACAGAATTAACTCTCCCTTTTCTACCTTTTGATTGAACCAACAAAAAGCTTGAACCAGATGGAAGAGTTTGAAAGTCACTTACTAAAATGGGCAACAACTCCAGAAACTTGTGAATCCTTTGATAAGAGTTTGCACCTTCAGAGTCTAAGAGGTATGGATTCCAAACTCAAGAATCCTATGATCAGAGTTGACACCTTTAGAGGCCTTTGATAAGAGTTTACACCTTCAGCATCATAAAAGCAAGCCCCAAACTCCCTCAGAGCAGATTGTCTTTGAGAAGATAGTTTGAAGAGATTGTCTTCTGGAGATAGTCTTCTAACTGGGGAGTCTTTGAGGGAGCTGTGCTGGAGACTGCAGCTTGGAGCTCAGCTTCAACTTAGACTCTGACTCCTGGACTACTTCGTTGGGTGGAGTGAAAGGCTGACTCCTTTCCTAGTTTCCTAAGAGACTAGCTTCCTTCCTGGAGGAGGCTGAGTGGTTACTCACCACTAACCTTCCTAGTTGAGAGCTAATTAATCTCTGCCTGTATTAAGCAGACCCAGAATAAGCATTTGGATTGATGGGACAGATAATCTCTCTAACCTCTTAACATTTCTCTACTTTATTGTTTCCTCTCTGTTTTGTAAATATTTGTAAATAAATTTCTGACTCAAGATATAATAAATATTGGCGACCACATACTTTCATAAAATTACTGTCTAACCATTAAATTTAACCCTTACACAAGAAAACCCCAAATGGAGTCATGAAGAGTTGGACGTGACTGAACAACAAGAAGAAGAGGTAGCTAAGAGGAGAGCAATTCAAAAGAGATCTGGGGATTTTAGTTGGTCACAACAGTGTTTTGTCTTCCTTTGTATGTCCAGTGTATAGCATGATGTCTGGCACATAGTAGATACTTTAGAAAAGCTTGCTGACTAACAGTTATTTTGTTATTTTTTATTGTCATGCAAAGTACACTTGCATATTTGTCATTGTTGTAAGAGCAAACTAATACAAAACAAAAGAACCCCAAATAAGACCAAAGATACACTGATGTGAAAGAGGAGTCCAACAGTTCTTTCTCTGGGGGTGAATGCCTTTCCCATCATAAGTCTTTTAGGATTATCCCAGAGATAGACAGGTATTTTAAAAGGTAATCAATCCACATAATAAGTTATTCATTGATAGTAAGAGTCCCATGTACCTTGGGTTGGCCAGATCATAACTGAAACATGAGACAGCCCCAACTTAAGATGGATATTGGCTTTTGAACTATGTCCAAAAGGAAGGCACCTGGGGTGATGAGAAGTCCTGAAACTATCCCTTGAGAAATGGCTCAGGAAACTGGGGATATTTCATCTGGAGAAGAGAAGAATTAAGGGAAATATGACAGGTGCTTTCAAATACCTAAATGACTGTCATATTGAAAAGGAAATAGCCTTGTTCAATGGACCATCAGTGATCAGAACTAGAACCAATAAATGGAATTCAAGTTTTGGCTTAGTGTAAGGAAAATATTCTTAAATAAGGAATGAATGAAGGGAAAATCACTTCCTATGTGCCAGCCACTATGCTGAATCCTGGGGATACAAACACACTAAAAAGAAACAATCCTTGCCCTCGAGGAGGATAGCAACACCTCTAGGAAGTAGTGGCCAAGGAAGAGTGGTTTTATCAAAGAGGTCACTCAGATTGTGAGTAGAGCCATGCATAGGGTAACAATCGACAGACTCTCTAGAAGAAAAGTTAGTGTTGATCTGATTCCTGTTCTTAGGACAAGGGGCAGAAAATGTGGGATGGCCACGGATGATGGTAGGAACCAAAGATGGCCATGAAGCTTGGTCAAGTGGCTGGGCCCATCTAGGCATGGGAAAAGCCCACAAAGAAATGAGCTACCTTTCTAGACTGTGAGCTCCCCCTGGCACCTGGTGGTATTCCAACAGAGGTTGACTGCTTAACTTTCAGGGATCTCATAAATGACGTTTCTGTAACAGTTAAGAGATGAGGCTAAATAACCTCCACGTCTTCTCCTTAGAAAGTTCTCTGATTTTTTTTTGATACTTTTCTTACCAGTATAGGAGGAGGGGAAATGTAAGAATAAACTGAACACCGTGTATGTAGTAGGATGGAAAGAGCCCTAAAGTAGTAATCAAGAGATTTGGGACAAATTAAATAAATGCTCTAGTCTTTTTCACTGTCAATGTGGGATTCGGTAAGCAACTAGGTGTCATTATGGATATGACATTGGACCTAGGGCCAAGAAAGCCTGACTTCAAAACCTGTTACAGACATTGATGAGCTGTGTGACCCTGGACAAGTCACTTGACTTCTGCCTTCCTCAGTTCTTCATCTATAAAATGGACATAATAAGAGTACCTCTCCAATAGGGCTGTTGTGAAGATAAAATGAGATCACATTTTTAAAGTGCTTTGCCAACCCTAAAGGTCTATCTGAATGCTAATGGTTATTGTTAAATTGAGCAAGCATTAACTGGGGAAACAAAGATTTTTCTAACTGTCCCAGCCCCTGTCCTCAGGGAATTTTCCAGGGACGTGTTCTCAGAGAAGAGTCTAAAGCAGAGGGTGATGGGGGGTAAAGGAGGCATCCAAAGTGATCAGGAACAATCTGGAGTCAGAGAAAACGCTTTATGTTGGGGAGAAACAGAGCAGACTTTACCAACAGTCATTTGAGCTGAAATCTGAAGGAAGAAAAGGATTCTGAAAGTCAGAGATGTGGAGGAAGTTTGTTCTAGGCAAAGAGGGACGGCCTTCCCACACATGGAGGAGAGACCAGAATGCTGAGGTCAAGGAACAGCCAACGTTTGATTCTGCCAGGAGCACGGAGGGCTCACGAGTGAGGGAGGAAGGAGAGATGAGGCTGCCAAGGTCAGTGGGAGCCGGACTAGGAAGGGCCTTAAATGCCAGGCTGAAGAGATAGTATTGGATCCAAGTGCAATAAAGAATCGCTAAAGATTCTTGAGCAGGGGGCTGGCACAGCCAATTCTGTGTCTTAGGAAGCTTATTTTGGCAGCGCTCAGTTAATAAACAGCAGAGGCTCAGAGAAGTTAAATAGTTTGTCTACGTTCATATCGTAAGTAATAAAAGGAATCTGAACCTAGGTCCTCTTATTCCAAAATCAACTCTTTCCTTCCTGTCCCATGTTGCTTTGTGCCTTATTTTCTGGACATCTGAAAAACTACACAAGTATCTTTTCTTGTGGTTGGATTCCATGCCTGCATTTCTGAAAAACAAAAACAAAAACAAAAACAAAAACAAACAAACCCTAGGGTTCCTCCATAGAACCAGCACCTGTATTTAAAAATGTCCATGTTATGGGCAGCTGGGTGGCTCAATGGATTGAAAACTAGGCCTAAGGACATGAAATGGGTTCAAATCTGGCCTCAGACACTTCCCAGTTGTGTGACCCTGGGCAAGTCACTTAACCCCCATTGCCTAGCCCTAACTGCTCTTCTGCCTTGGGAACAATATATAGTATTGATTCCAAGACAGAAGGCGAGGGTTTAAAAAAAAAAATGTGTCCATCAACCTGGGAAAGGCCTCTTACTATTACTGATTCCTGAAATTTCACCATTAGAGCTGCATACTTTTGGGGTCAACATCAGCCTCTCCCTTTGTGTTCTTTTCAAGTAGAAATTGTGACAATGAAGCCCTACATTAATAATTTAGGGCAGAGTGATTTACTGAATGAGTTATTTCTATTCGTGCCTTTGTCTTTTCCTTTGATGACAGTGACTGTGTTTCATCTCACTCTTATATCATCCCCAGTGATAAGCACAGTACCCTACCTATAGTAAATGCTTAATAAATGTTTGCGTTATAGCTTCTGCTGGATAGATTTCTTTTATCTTTGAATTTATTTGACATCTCTAAACCCAGGAAAAATCAGGATATCTAGAGAAAAAATGTCTAGGGCATTTAATTTAAAATATGAATGGTAAAAAAAATCTTTAAAAAACCCAATATAACCCAGATTGAATTGCTTGTCAGCTCCAGGTGTATAACTGAAAATCTGTTACCCTAAAAAAGAACTCTATTTCCTGGGATCCCACTGACTTCCTGTCATTACATACTTCCTGTAGACAGGGGATAAATATTGAGTGGGTGGTCCTGCTCACTCTCTTGGGCATACAGCAAGCATGGTGACAGTAGTGAGTGGGAATTTTGAAATGGCTTATCAGCCATGGGCACGTGGTCTTTATTTTGTATCCTCTTTCTTCCTTGATTTCTAATGATCATTAATAAACCTTCTAAAATATAACATTTTATTATTAATATTAATTTTAATTTTTATAGTTTTTGGCAACCATTGGTCAGACAAGAACTTCTCATATGTTTTTTAAGATAGCCTAGATAAATTTTAAGCCATGTTTTTCCTGCCAAGGCTTTTTGCGCACCCCACCCACCCACCCCACCCTCACAAACTCCAAGAGAGAACTCCAAACTCTCTACTGGAGCTGCTGCCTTTTTCAGTCCCTACTTTTTGCCTGGTCACCTCCCTATGGGCCTGGTTGTTTTCAATTTGAGGACTCTTGCCCATCTGCTTGAGCCCCTGTTTGTGTTCCTCATTCCTCACTGCTGCCTTTGGTTGCTTCTACTTATGCTGCTTGCTCCTAGTTCAGCTCCTGCTCCATCTTTTGGCCCAACCCTGGTAGCTGCCCCTGTTGCTGATCCTTTTGGTGCTGCTGATTGCTGCCACTAAGAAGCTGGTAAAAAGACCTAGGTGTGCTTTCCCTATGCAATAATTAGCCTCTCCACATGCCTGGGGAAAGTAGCATTTTACCTTGGGGGGGTATAGGGGTGGAAAGGGAAGAAGGAAGTTATTCTTCCAAACAGGAAGTAAAAATTACAAGCATGGCACATTCTATGAAAGAGAAGTACCTTACCTATTTCAAACAGCTTCTACCATTCATAAGTGTACTGATCCTTTCACTTATCTTGCCTAAGATTTAGGGGAGAAATTCATCTCCCTACAACTCTTTGCCATTTGGGCCTGCCTAGTCTCTAAGATTCATACAATTTGGGATTCCTTCACACTATGCTCAGCAAGGAGTTCTCCTTCACTATAGGAGATCCAAGAGCATTAACAATAGGAATCTGAATGGATAGAAAAAGGAACTTTAAAGTGTCTGGAGATGAAATTTTAAACCCTTTCAGATTACTTTGTTTTATATAAGTCTCTATTTAATTGTATTTTGCTGATTGTTTTTTTAAGGTTTAATTTTGTTGTTTTAAGTTCATATATTAATGTATTCAATACTATTCTGTTACACTGAATCAGCTTAAACTACTGTGTTTTAACTACTCTTATATTCTGTTACTTTTCCCCTATGACTATACTGAGCAAAATATTGTAAAATATTGTAAAAGCCCATAAACAGCATTTTTTTTTGCTTTGTTAATTGTCAGATAGATGATGGATGGACTTCATCAAAAGTGGTTACAATTATATAACAACCTTTGGTAAATTTAGTGAGCTAAATATCTCAAATTGATTTTAAGGGGTCCTTAGACATGATTTAAAAAAAATTTTTTTTCAGCATTGCTATACCTGAAAAAAATGTGACAAGTATCCATTAGTTTTAAATGTCATCAGCAGACTCATGTGAATCCTAATGATAGTGGTTTGTTTGGTATTGTCATTAAATGGGATATTATAATTTTGGGGATTTTCATACTTCTTGAATGTGTATTACCTGTTGCACTACTGTTCTTTATAAAAAAAAAAACTGTTACTTGGTGAAAATCATTTGCACTCAGAGTGGATCATGGCTAAGTTTGAAGAGGAAATGGATCTCATTTTTGGGTAAGGAACCTTTGTATTCTACCTTTCCCTAGCTGACACAGTGTGTCAATGATTGTAAGCTATATATTTTTGATTTTTAAAATTTTTTTATTGTTTTTGCTTGCATATGCAATATACTATTTCAGTTTTGTTTTTCTCTCCTTTTTGTATTTGAAGCAAATGTCAATAGTATTGAGAAGATTTTTCTTTAACTTTTTTTATTTTGCAGTAATATAAGTTTAAAATACATTTGTTCTGATGTCTTTACATACCCAAAAAGCTTTAGACTATAAAAATGATGCCACTGATTGTTTTAAAATATTATGGGACTTGGCTTAATGATTTTTGTCTGATTCCAGGAGAAGGAAATACAAAAGAGCCATTATATAGTGCCAAGGTGCACAAGGTCAAGGAGACCAACCAATCCCAATGGGGTTGATGAAAATATGCACAGTGCCAAGGAGCACAAGGTCAAAAAGGATCAAGCCAACCCAGGCAGGATTGATGAACTTCTAAGCCAATACAAAAGGACTTGAACCTAGTGTGAGACTCAAGGTTGCGATGCTTGACATATGTTAAAACATAGGATACCTTGTACCACACTCTTTGTGAAATACTCACAGACAAGTACCGAAGTTTGGCTATCAATCACCTTCAAGCCCAGGTTGACAGGACATACTTTGCAGGTTTGTTATGTTACAATAACCAGAGTAACATCTCCAAGTACCCAGGTGAAACACAAGAAAAATGTGACTTGGAAATTGAGGAAAACCCCAAATCTGGTCTGTCATTAAATTGCCCTCTAACCATGTACCTAGCTACAAAATATTTTGTTGTCCATCTCCTAAGTAATTGCAATTGATTGTGAAAGCTAACCAAAAGTAACAATGATTCTCCTAACTGGTCAACTCCTAGGTCAGGGAGAACTAACCTCTATATTACCCTGTTTTTCATCTATAGCAACAATGTTTCATTGACTATCTCCTTAGGCTACACCTCTCTTGTTAAATTCTATGGAAACATATATATAGAAAATTGATTGTGTGCCAAAGAACTATGTACTCACTAAGCCTATATAATAAACGAACCTCAGTGCCATGGCAGAATACTATGTGATGCCTACACATGTGGGACTGAACACATAGTGCTTCTCACTCCATTATTTGACTGAAATCATCACATCTGGACAGTATAAGCCTGGACCCTCAGAGAGACTGTTGGACGGTTCTCCAAACCAGATTGAATTGTCAGCTTGTCAGCTCCAGGAGGGGTGAAGGAAGAAGGGAGGGAGACAACATGAATCATATAACTTTAGAAAACTTATGTGAAAATCGTTATTAAAAACAAAAATATGTATAAATGTAAAATACTAATGGCAAACTGAGGGGTACATTTGAAAAGAGAACCATTGTGATTTATGGGAGGAAATGACAGTGGAAGACTTTTGAAAAATATTTCAGAGACTTGTTGAAGGAATCTCTAGAGGGCTTTTAGTGATCAAAAAACTGACATCTAGAAGGACATAGGGTCATTGGATCATGGGGTTGTGGGAGAATTGGGATTTGTTATTAGTCTAGCTAGACAGTGGGAGGTAAATGTATTAAACCAAGAAAGAGTTTGCCCTTCATTCTTAGCTCTTAGAACCAAAATATTTGGCTGGAATAAGAAGTGGGTGGAGTTCCCTGCCAATGTTTGGGTAGATCTGAGATGTATCAGTTGAATAATATATATATATATATATATATATATATATATATATATATATATATATATATAGAGAGAGAGAGAGAGAGAGAGAGAGAGAGAGAGAGAGAGAGAGATTGAGATTTTAGACCTCACAGAAAACATGAAGTACATTTCTTGGGAGTTTGAACACTGATTTTAATTTTGTTTTCATTGTTATAAGAAGACATTTACATGGAAATTAAATGGAGTAATATTTTGGGGTCCAGAGAAACTGGGAAAGTTGAAATTTTAACATAAGGGGCCTTTAATAAATCCTAGGTGATTTGATTTGACATGGGAGCATGAGCTAATCTAGTTATGGATTATGATGGGATTAAATCATATCTTTAGACAAGAACCCTAGAATGCACAGGGAGAAGCTGAAGCTGGCTAAATGTAGATTTTGCCAGATACCAAAGAGTGTGATGGGGTAGACCAGTTTTAAGAGTCACTCATCAGTTATAACTAGTGTTGGATCAGCTGTTTTTATGGGTGATAAATCTACTATGTGAATTGAGGCAGCTCTAGTCTAAGGCACCTCCTGGTGGTCTGTCTAGATACGACACCCAGAGTAACCCTTTGTAAAATGCTATAGATAAAATCCTGTGTCAAAATGAAGCAGTATTTCAGTTGAATAAACAAAATTATCAATAAACAATCCCCTAACAGGAAAGGGCCTTTTTGCCTTTAGGTGTTGGATGCCTAGAGGTGAGGAGGGCATAGGAAATGTCAACAGGGATGAGTAGAAAATAGAAAAAAAACAGAAAAAGGGGCAGAAAAAGGAGAGGCATAAGGGCACTAAAGACAAACTGGATCTTCTTTAGAACTGTGGGAATGGCTGGCTCCTGGATCTAACCACTAATGAAAGACTATTGTAATCCCTGCTTGGTATCAAATGCAAAGAAAGACTCTAGCCATCATTTTTATGGAACTTTTTTTTCCACCCTCAAATTGGAAGTTGTGATTTCTTTATTCAGGGATAATCTCAGTAGAATAGGAGCTAGTTAAAGGAGAATGGGATCTTGCTGCTGGATAAGTACCAAGGTGAACTCGAGATATGTTTAAGGATGAAAGAAAGAAAGCTGTCAATGGATTCTAACAATGCTGTCTTATTTCTCTAGTGACCCAAGTGATTCCCAGGGATTTGTGACCTCTGGACATGAGTGGTATTTACTATATGGTCTCTTTTGAGAACAACTGAAATGGCAAAGTTCAAATTTGGTTAACAGATGGTTTTTGGAATGTACTCTGTAACAGTGAAAGATTTATAGCCTATCTTAATCCTCATAATTTATATTTATCAATTCATGAGGGTCAGCAACTCAGTTCTCTTTTCTGAGACTTACCCCATAATGACTTACCCCCCCCCCCAACATGTTATCTGATTTGCTACAGTCATCCCATAAATCAGGGGGGAGGGATGCTAGTCCCTTGTGTAGTCATGGAAAGAGTAAGTGTGGTTTAATAAGAAGAGCTGAAATGAGAGCAAGATGCCTTGGGTTCAGATGTGAGCTCTGCTACTTATGAGCTAGGAGAGCTTGGCCAAGTCGCTGAATCTTTTGAGGCTTTAGTTTCCTCATCTGGAAATGAGAAGCATGGAATTGATGACTTGTAAGGGCCCTTCCAAATGTAAGTCTAGCCTCTCTTTTCCTTCTGCAGGTTATTGATCCCCATAAGAAGAAACAAAACACTGAAGGCCCTCATGTAAGTCAAAAGCAACCCATGTATGGTTTCTGTTAGTTGTTTTTAGTTAAGCAAAAATGTAAAATATTATTTTCCATCTAGTTTTCCAAAAAGGAATACAGAATATATAGTTAGGTGGTATAGAATGAAGATGTAGAGCCAAGGAACTTGACTTTAAAACCTGCCTCAGACAGGAGTTGTATGACTCTGGACAAATAATTTAATTTGTGTCTGCTTCATTTCAGTAAAATGAGGATAATAATAGTACTTAATTCTCAGGATTGTTATGAGGATAAAAATAATATAATATTTGTAAAGCACTTTGTAAACTTTAAAGTCTTATATAAATATTGTCTATTATTGAATAAATATAGAATCTTTATATGTATTTGTATATATATGTACATATATAACATATATTCTTTTCTAACCCCAACCATAGATCTGTTTCTAACTTTAACCCTAAATTAGTTTCTAAATTAGTTTTTAATCCTAAGTCTGTAACCCTCCTCTCCTTTTCTCTCTCTCTCACACATACATGTTAAACTGAGGAAGGCCAGAATTTATAAGCAATTCATTAGTATTTATTATTTTTAAAAATCCTTACCTTTTCTTTTAGAATCAATACTAAGTATTGGTCCTAAGGCAGAAGAGCCCTGCACTTGCACAGAGTCACACAGCTAGGAAGTGTCTGAGGCCACATTTGAACCCAAGACCTCCCATCTCCAAACTTGGCTCTCTATCCACTTAGCCATTTAGCTGTCCCCGTATTTATTATTTTTAATACTGGAGCATTAAAACTGCCCAACATCTTTAACGACTTGGGGCCTTTTAGAGCAGAAAACTGTAAAGAGAAGGGACAGAGGAGTAATATAAAATGATTGGCTGGATATTAGGTAATGACTACCGAGGATCCTCCCCTCCTCATCTCATAGGAATTTAGGTGTAAGATAATGGCTTAGACTGAGCCAGCAAAGCGAGTTTTCTTTTGAGAAGAGGGTCTCCCAGTAAAGGTTGGTATCTAGAGAGTCAGGAATGCGAAGGTAAATATACAAGTTCACAGAGATAGGAAATGCTAAACCAAACCAAGTGGGAAGTCCCAAACGGGTCAGCGCTGATTGTGAGGTGAATTCCAGGCAGAGTTGCAAGCTACAATAGTTCAGGCTCTAGTCAAAAGGCAAAGGCATCCCGGAGTGAGCAAAGACCTTTATAGCCTACTCAATCCTAGTCAAATAGAAGAGCGAGCCCTGAAATTGACCAGGATTCTGCCAATTTCTACGGCGCACACAGGCTTATATACCAGAGATTTACACACGCACGTACGCAGACACATACGCAAGCATCCACGCACACAAGCGCAGCTTTTTTTTTTTTCTCTCTAGCCCCTTTGGGCTTTTGAGGTTATCTAGTCCAATTCTCTCAGGTTCTAGATGGGGAACTAAAGCCAAAAGAGGGACTGTGACTTGTCCATAGTCACATAGATAAGAACAAACCAGGAACCCAGGTCTTTGACTCAATCTGTGGCCTTTCCCCATCCTATCGCGCTGCCTCAGAATGAACAGACCCGACCCTAAGTAAGTCACTTAACCCTCATTACTTAGTCGACTTTGGAATTGATACTTAGTATCGATTGGAAAACAGAAGGTGAAAGTTAGAAAAATAAAACAGATTGAATAAATCTGTAGGCTAGAAAGCCAAAGAAAGGGAACTGATCCGAGTCCTAGAGAAGAGGCAGCTTGAAAGGTTACAATCATGATTTTGGGGAGAAAAAAAGAAAAAGAAGTGAAACAACTCTAAACCGTCCCGAGGTAGCCAGAAAGAGAGGACGAACGTAAGAGAGCAGCAGAGGAGAGCAGGTTCCTGGCTGAATGAACTGATGACGGAAGACATGCACGGAACCCCAGCCTCTTAGGAGGCAAAGGACCCAGGTTTCAACTGGCCTGCTCTTTGCTGTCTTGGGAACCTTGACTGTCACTGTCTCTGGGCTTCCGTCCCTCAAAGGTCTCTTGTAATACTTATCCCCATAGTTTTCTGCTGGTCATTGGATCGAGGGGGCCCCAGAGGAGTGTCATGGAGGGTCCAAACTATTACCCCAATAATTGACCTGGCTTTGGGTTCACACACTCATTTAAATAACTCCAGCTTTAGTTATGTTCCAACCTTCTCCCTCCTCTTCTGTTGGCGTGGGAGACACTGAACCTGATGCACAGAGTAGACGCTCCATAATTTTTTTTGAGTATGACTTGCTCTTTTACCGCAATGACTAATAAGTAACAAAGTTGACTGACTCACTTCATAGAAGGAGGATGCCAGCCTGCACTGGCATCCAAGGAAGGCTGGGAAGAGGGAAGCAGTCAAGAAGCATTTAGGCTGCAAATATCTGTTTTTTTACCAAAGCTATACTAGGTGTGTGAATATAAAGACAAAACAACAGCCACAAATGATGCATCAATTAAGAAACAACTAATGATCAGACTGAGTGGTACACTATTAGCCCCTGCAATATTAACTCCCTCCCTCCTTTCCCCTCCTCCCCTCCCCCCTTTTCCTCTCTTCTTCCTTCCCTCCCCACCATCCCTCTCTATCTTTCTCTTTCCCTTCCTCCCTCTCCCCTGCTCCCTCCCAGTTTCTCTCTCTCTCTCCCACACTACTCTCTCTCTCTCTCTCTCTCTCTCTCTCTCTCTCTCTCTCTCTCTCTCTCTCTCTCTCTCTCTCTCTCTCTCTCTCTCTCCTTCCCTCTCCCTCTCTCCTCTTTTCCTCTCTCTCTCTTTCTCTTTCTCTCTCTCTCTCTTTCTCTCCTTCCCTCTCCCTCTCTCCTCTTTTCCTCTATCCTTTTCTCCCTCTCTCTCCGTTTCTCTTTTTCCTCATCTCTCTCCCCATTCCACACTTTTCTGTGCCAGGCACTGTACTAAGCACTTGGAGATAGAAGGAAAAGGAAATCAGAACCCATCTGGTCCTCAGGAAGCTAAGTGCTTTTACAAACATTAGCTCACTTGATCCTCACCAAAACCCTGCAAGGTTCTTGCTGTTATTATCTCCCTTTTACAGGCGAGGAAACTGAGGCACACAGAGGGTAAGTGACTCGCCCAGAGCCATACAGCTAGTCGGTGCCTGAGGCTGTATTTGAATTTGAACTTTCTACACTATGCCCCCTGCCACCTTCTTGAGGGAGACAATATGTTAATTACTAGGGTCCTATGTGCATGTGCAGAGTAGATGGACCATCATCTTAGAAGGGAAGGCTCTAATAGCTGGGGGGCACCAAAAAAGGCCTCCTGAAGAAGGTGGGATTGGAACTGAGTCTGAAAGGAAGCCAGAACTCAGACTTGCAGGTGGAGAAGGAGAACCTTCCAGGCACAGGGGGAGATATGAGGCTTTGGGGTTCAAAGCCAGGAACAGAGAGGGACACATGCATTGGAGCATGTATTTTCCCAGGTGGCTGCCCCTAACTGAGGCAAAATTGGTAGCTGAAATGTTCCCACCAGAGCTAGTTTCCAAGCAGAGTTTTAGTCGTAGGCAGGAAGCCAGCAGCCATCGATTTTGAACTCTGATCTATCAATGATATTTGACACAAAATGTGTTTTCTAAAGACAAAACAAAAATAAACCCAATGATGGATTTCTGTCTAGAAAGAATGTGGGATAAAGAATAAAGAAACAACAGACTTTAACTCTAGACTTGTTTGACCAAACATTTTCTATCATGTACTGATTGGACTGTTCAGCAGTGAATTCTCTAATTCATAGAGTGATTATGCTGAGATGTGAAGTTAGGGCCTCCAGGAAAATTAACTCAATGATTTTTCTAATTGTTCCAGGAATTGGAAACTAAAGAACTAAATTAAAATTTTTTTGTAGATCTTATTTATTCAGCTTCTCAGAGAATTGTAGAAAGTCAAGATGGGAGGACAAGGATCAGAGATAAAGTTGGAAGGGACCTTTGCAGTCAGTCCAAACTCTCCTGGGTATTCCATCTATAATATATCCAGCAAGTGGTTATCCAGGCTTCCCTGCTTCTCAGGCTATACATTCGACTTTTTTTTTAAAACCCTTATCTTCCATTTTAGAACCAATACTATGTATTGCTCCAAGGAAGAAGATCAGTAAGGTCTAGGCAAGGGAGGTTAAGTGACTTGCCCAAGGTCACACAGCTAGGAAGTGTCTGAGGCCAGAGTTGAACCTAGGACATCCCATCTCTAGGCCTGGCTATTAATCTACTGAGCCACACAGCTGCCCCCTACATTCTACTTTTTGATAAGGCCAAGTGCTAAGAAGCTTTTCTAGATAAAGAATTGAAATCTGCCTATTTCTACACTTTGTGCTGGGTTTTGCCTTCTGGAACAAGTAGAACAAGTCTAATTCCCATTCCACATGACAGTCCTTCAAATGGGTGCCCAGGGGAATTTGTGCTTGATTCTATGCTAATTAACACTTAAATCAATCACTTGGATAAAGGTATAGATCATGTGCTTATCAAACTGGCAGATGACACATTTGCAGGTGGGAAGAATAATTAATGGATTCAATAGCAGAGTCAGGATCCAAAAAATATTTTGACAGAGCATTGGGCTGAATCTAAGGAGGGTGACATTGAGGAGGGAGAAATATAAAGTCTTAATATGGATTAAAAAAAATCAGGGTCACAAGTATAAGATGGGGAGTCATGCCTAGGAGGAGTTTGTCTGAAAAAAAGATCTGGAATTTATGTGGATTACAGATTCAAAATGAATGGTATCCCAAAAGAGGAACCTTGGGTTTCATTAAGAATGGTCCAATTTACAGAAATAAAGAGGTAAAATTTCCTTTTACTCTGGACTAATCTGGAAATGTTCAGGGTAGTGAGTTTCATCATTGGGGCCGAAGTTTAGGGAGAACATCGATTAGCTTAGAAATCTCCAGTAGATCCCAATTGGAATGGCAAAAAGCCTTGAGTCTTTACTGTAGGTCTTCAAGGACAGAACAAGCTTTTAAGTACCTAATATGTACCTGGCACTATGCGAAGTGTTTTACAAATATCTCACTTCATCCTTACAGACAACCTGGTGCGGATTATTATCCCTTGCTTTAAAGTTGAAGAAACTGAGGCAGACAGGTTAAAGTAACTTGCCCAGGATCCCACAGCTTGTCTGATGATGGATTTGAACTCAGCTCTTTCAGACTCCAGGTCCAGTGTTACCTAGGCTCAGTTAAAGGAACTAGGGATACTGAACATGCAGAAGAGAAGGAAGTCTCAGAGGGGATGCTATTGTTGTCTTCTTAGAATCAGAAGCACATTTATATGGAAGAGGGATTAGGATGGTTCTACTTTGTTCCCAAGAACAGAAATGGGAACAACTGGTGAGAACTGCAAAGTGGCTGGATGAGAGGAAACTGTTTTTAACTATTAGAACCACAGAGAAATGGAATGGAATGCCTTAGGGAGGAAGAGGCTCTTATTGGAAGTCTTTAAGCAAAGAATGAGTAATCACTTGTTATATGGGTTGAAAAGGGGGTATATTTTTTCATGTATAAGTTGGAAAAGATAGCCATTGTGATAATCACTCCCAACTCTAAAATTCTCTCATTCTGGATTGACTTCTTATTGGACTCTTAGATGAAGCAAAAGTAATAAAAGCTTAATATATAATTAAGACTAAATTGTATGGTACAAGCTGTAAATGCCTTAGGATTTCAGACAGGAGGAAAAAGTGTGGGGCAGGTCTAGGCAGGGAAAGTCTGAGGAGATGAGGTCATTGTGGGTCTTAAGGGATGGCATAGTTTGGATTAGATTTATAGATTCTGTTTTCTCAGATTCTTTTACAGTGTGAAATGATTTCCTGTCAAAACCAGAAAAAATCTAATCAGGAAATGGAGCTTTTGGGGAGTGTTTTCAGTAAAGCAAGTGATCTAGACCCTAATACTATGCTCTTTGCAAGTAGGGCACCCTCACCTAGAATGAGCCCTGGCTGAAATCACCAATAAAGCTCTTTAATAAATATATTTGGGAAGCTATGTGGTGCAGTGGATAGAGTACCTCATTGGGAGTCATGGAAGACAAGTTCAAATCTGACCTCAGACACTAAGTATTATAAAAATGGAGATTTGAACCCTGGACTTCAATCCCCAGAAGTCCTTGCTCTAGTTCTCAGGATGCCCTCTAATGTCACTGAGATTCCCACCTGGGTGAGATAAAAAATTTCTATTTAACTGGCAGTAAAAGCCTACTCGAGCTCTTCCTGCTTCCTCTTCGGAGCATACGTGGCTCTCTGTATGTAAACCTCAAAATTTCTCAGACTTATGAATGTTAGGGGTTTCCCCCATTGGGGAATCTTCTACTTAAAAAAAATTCCCTAGCAGAAAACTGCTTGCTAAACAATGAAAGTACTTTGATCCATGCTTATGGAAGGGACAGGAAGGTCTTTGGGTCATGACTGTTTTAGAATTGATACAATGGGATACTAAGTACCTATAAAGGTGGGGCAACTTGTAAACTACTTAAACCTAAAAGGGTGATAACTTATTCAGAGGTTTTTTCTTAATGAAATTTGTCGACACAGCAGCATTTTTTCCTGACTTACTAAAGAGATTAAAACTAATCAGCTGTGAATTCAAAATGGGTGGTCCTTTAGAAACATCTACAGTAATTGGTAGATGTAAGGACTTAGGGGAGGTGACAGAGGAGATTTTGCCCTTAAAAAATAAGAGCTCAGAGAAGAGCAAGAGATCTGTATTTCTGATTCACATTCTGGAGGAGAGCTCCTTGAGGAGCTCCTCTGAGGGGCTCTGTCCCTCTGGGGTAGGAGCTCTGGAGGCTCTTGAGAGAGGCCCTTTGAAACAATCTCTGGCTGGAAGACTCTTTGAGGAAGGATGCTGGCCTGGTGTCACTAGTATCCTTGTTCAGTCAGACTTTGTGGTGAGTGTAAAAAAACCGACTGATTTCTCTTTTAAGACTCAGGTCTAGGCCATATTGGCTTGAGGCCCTTCATACTTATTCCTTTCTTACTCTCTCTCTCTCTTTCTTTGATTATTCATTGTATTGTTAATTAAAATCTCTATAAAACCCAATTGACTTGGGTATTTGAATAATTGGGAATATTTCCCTGGGGACCACCTTATATTTGATTTTAAAACCCAAGACACTGTAGTGAAACATATTTCTGTGGTCAAATTTACTCACCCTCTCTTATATCTATCACAATTTATATCTTCCACTATTTTAATCACTACAGTTTAAGACCTCAACCATTTTAAATCTCACACTACCTAGCAGGCAAGATGTGAGTGGTTGTGAATGGGCTCTCTGGGCCTAGACACGTGCTTTCTTATTTTGCATATTTCTTTAATTCTTAATCTTTAATAAACCTCTAAAAAATATAATACTTCTAGCAGAGAAACTAAATTTTTAACTGCTACAGTATGTACCCTGTGCAAGTCCCTTAACTCTTTTATCTCAGTTTGTTCATCTGTAAAAATGAACTGGAGAATGTGACCGCTAAAATGTGGGTTTCAAGACTGTGAATTGCCAAAACTGTAAAGATAATTTAATGTCTCGATGTAAATCAAAAATAAGTGGTTGTCATGGGAAAATTTCCCAAATATGAAAATACCCAAGTCAGCTGGGTTTTATAGAGATTTTAATGAATACAAATGAAGGTATTAAGGAAAGAGAGAGAGAGAATAAGAGAAAAGAGTATGAAGGGCCTAGGTCAAATGGCCTAGGCCTGAGCCTTAAGAGAGACTAGTCAGTCTTTAATCACTCACCACAAGATCTGTCCCAAGCAAAACTCCAGTCCTTCACTGAAATCCTCAACTCCTGAACTGAGTTCAGAGACTCAGCTCCTCCAATTAACTCCAAACTCCAACTCTGCAATTCCACCTTGAGCTCCTTCCTTTTAAAGAAAATTTTCTCTTGTGTCACCTCCCCTAAATTTTCACATCTACCAATCACAGTAGACGTTTTTCCCAGGACTGACCATTCTTAGTTCACACCACTCTTTAAGTTCTCACCTTCTCTGAGTAGACAAAAACTTCTCACCTCTTTTGTTAAGTTTGCCTTTTGTCAGTTGCTTGACCTTTTAGTGATTAATTTAACCTTTATAGGTACTTAGTACCCTTTTGTATTAGATCTAAAAATAGACCTAGCTTAAGGTTTTAGCTTCACTATGTCAGTATGGAGTTTACAACTTTATCTTCCCCTAAGGCATTGTCTGAGCAGGGTGGAGTAATTTTAAAATTCTCAATACATTCCTGACCAAGTACCTCCATTGTAGAAAATGGGGAATATCTTAACCAAATCTTCTAAGGTACAGTCTGAGCAGTTTTAAGATTCACAAGAAGGAAATGGCAAACTTCAGTAATTTTGCCAAGGAAATCCCAAAAGTTGTATGTGTCTGGAAAATCACTAAACAAAAAGGTGGTACAGTGGTTAAAGTGCTGCTCATGGAATCAAGAAGACTAAGAGTTCCAAGTCTGCCTCAGACACTGTTGTGACTCTAGGCAAATCACTTAACCTACTTGCCTCAGTTTCCTTATCTATAAAATGGAGGTAATTATAACATCTGCCTCCAAGGTTGTTTGGGGATAATCTTAAAATTGTTTTATAATATCATCTATTACTAATATGAATGGATAACCAGCGAAGTTTATTGAATATGGTAATGACAAGCAGATTATTAGGAATCTATTATGTCAATTATTTTTTTAAACTGTACCTTCCAATTAAGAATTGATTCTAGCAGTTAGGGCTAGATAATGGTTATTAAGTGCCCAAGATCACCCAGCTAGGAAGTGTCTGAGGCCACATTTGAACCCAGGACTTCCTGTTTCTAGGCCTGGCTGTCTACTAAGCCACCTAACTGCCCCAGTACCATCAATTGTTAAGGCTTGTTAGGGAAAATAATTTCCAGTTCTATAATTATGATCTCATGATCCTAATAATTCCCTCTTTTCTGCCATGAGCAAGGAGATATCCAACACACTTGCCCCTCACTCTAAAATTCGGTTGTCTCTTTTCCCGAAAAAGTTCCAGAGTCTGAGGAGGGAAGAGACCAAGATTGAGGCTTCACTTGCCCGGGACTACAACTCCCAGCAACGCCTGCGCCCAACAGGTGCCGGATGAATGACGGAGCGGTAGTGACGTAAACCGAGGGCGGGTAATTTCGACTGGCGGGAGAAGAGCGGTTACCGTTGCCAGTCGCTTTTCCCGGGTCTGGAGCCTCCCAACTCCTGGAACCACGATGGCTCAGCTAGAGGAGGACCAATGGCCTTCGCGCTTGGTCAAGATGAAAGTGAGTTCGGCTGGACCCTGCCCGAGAGCGACAGCTGCAGTGGGGATTCCGGGGTTGGGGAAGCCTCCCGGCTCTTGAACTTCTGGGCAGGCCGCGGCAGCGGGCCGCCAACCGGTAGCTGGAGGGCTGAGGGGAGGCGGGGCGGCAAAGCCAGACTGGGCGAGCACTGGGCGTGGCCTCGACCCCTCTACTCCACTTCTACTCCCGCTCCCAGTCTATGTCTGTCTCCCACTTTGTCTGTATTTTGGATTGGGTGCTGGGGGGTGGGGGGTGGAGCGTGAGGGGGAGGGCGGCGGCACTATTGTGTGCTGGGCCTGGAGCCTGGAAGACCTGAGTTCAAAATTCGCTTCTGACACTTGTGAGCTGGGAGACCAGCTTGGACCATTCACTTCTCTTTTGTTTGCTTCCGGGTGATAATATTTCTAAAATGGGGATAATTGTAACACTGATCTCGTAGGGCAGTGGTGAGGGAATATTGAGCAAGATAATGTTTGTAAGGCTCCTAGCTCTGAGGCCACTAAGGCGCCTACTGTTTGCAAGACACTGTCCTAGGTTCTGGAGAGGCTCAGCCCCCAAAGGAAATCACCCCAGCCTTTTAGAAGCTTGCATTTCAGGAGGTGGAAAGGGGTCCCCCAGGGCTGTGTGTGTACAAATATAGTCAAATAACCTTTAAATATTATATATGCCCACACGTAATAGCATTTGTATATAATAAGCAAACTATAAACTTGGGCATAGAAATGCTTTTGTATATATAAAAACAAATATATTTGTAAGGTGTTAAGCAAACTGGTAGCTTTTTAATGAATTCTTGTTCCTTTTTCCCCACATTTGAATTTTATATATACACATATATCTAGCATATATAATCGGTATGTGGTATAAACTTACATGTATGTGTATATGTGCATACAATTTCAACTATTCCATATTTTTTAATATATAGTTGTGTGAAAGAAATGTAAAAGAATTTTTCAAAGCTTAAAATGCTATATATAAATATTAGTTATTATTATTGGGGAGCAACAAGAGTTTATTGAATATGGTAGTAACATGCAGATAAATTATTTTAAATAATTAGTACACCTCTATTATTTTTGTTTTAAAAATATTTTATATTTTCCCCAATTAAAATGTAAAAACAGGTAAAAACACAATTTTTTAACATTTAAAAAAAGTTTTCAGTTCCAAATTCTCTTCTTCCTTTTTTCCTCCTTCCGCTCCTCCCTCCTCCCTGAGACAATAAGCAATCTGATATAGATTTTTATATGTGCAATCAACATGTACACAGTAAAGAAAATTCTATATATAATAATTGTATATCCCATATATACTTAAGTTGTAAATCCCATATGTGTAACTTATTGTATATAAACATTTATTTATATATATTTATGTTATATTCTTTGATCATTAATGATATATGATGATATATAACTTATATAAGAATTGATGATATATAATACCTATTTTTAAATTGTATCTATTATAAATTTGGAACTGATATTATGATATCTGAAAAGTAGAAGATACCATAGTAATGAGAAAAAAAATTATGAGTTTTATTATTAAGGCTGTAAGTATGATAAAAGACATGAAGATTTAATGGTATCTACTTTCTTGACTCTGTAAAATTCTAATAATAATGACCTAGATACATATAAAGGGTATTCTTGAGGAAATGATGAAAAAGAAACAGACAGGTTTTCAACAACAAACCACATCTTTGTACAGTTTTCTCCCCTTATTGGTGGTTTTGTTTTTCACAAAGCATTGGAGGTCAGGCTACAGCAGCAGCTGTCCTGGTGTAAGTTTTGCTTTCATTTTCATCTTTTCCACTTTGACTTTTTAAGTTTAGTTTATGTTTTTTTGTTTGTTTTTTTGGTGGAAGAGTGGAAGACCGAGGAACATCTAGCTGAGGGGCAGGAGCAAAGAGAGAGCTCAGATATAAGGGGTCAGCCAGTGTTTGCTTATAACCTGGTTTTAGCTATCCATAGTAGGCCTTGAAACCTGCCCCCTTCAGATATGGGGCCCTACTTATAGTTGCAGTGTAGAGATTACACAATGCTATTGTGTTAGAGAAAAAAAAATGTGCTGATTTCTCAAGTCCTAGAATATTAGAGAGCCCGACTCTTCAGTCTATAGTTTCTCTAAAGAGATCAAGCTCACATTTCACATGGGAAGAACAAAGTGGAAGAAGAATACACATTGGGCAACCTGTGGAGTTAGGACATATATATGTCATGGGAGAGGGGTGTAGGGATTAAAGATGAATGGTTTGACTAAAATATATGAAAATTATAAATAATAATTGTGGTCGCCAATTCAAAGTATTACTGCTCAAAGTTGAAATGACTTTAATAGCTTTTATTTACAAAAGAGGTGGAAAGAGTGAAAGCAGAGAAATACAAAAGGGTAGAGAAGACATTACTCTATCTAACTAAATATTACTTTGGTGCTCAACTCAGCCAGGACTTATTGACCTTTAACCATAATTAGACTCTCTCTAGAAGTCAGGAAAGGAAAGCCAGCTATTCACTTACCCAAGTTCCCTCCAAGAGGCAGGTCAAGACAATGACTCAAGCTGAAGGTGATGACCTGTTGAGGATAACTCCTCAATCTGACTCATCTCTGAAGTCAACCTTCTTCTGAAGCTGACCTCAAGCCGACTCTCCCCAGAAGACCATCCCAGAAGACTATCTTCAGGAGATAGTCCCAAGCCAAAGGATTTCATGGCTTTTATGGTGGCTTCTTGTCCCTTCCCCTCTTCACAGGGACCAATCACAGTTTCCAAATTGTCTAGCATTACCCAGGGGGGCAGTGTCTGTGGGATCTGCTTTCTCACCCTCTGGAGGTATAAATTCTTCTCAAAAGGGTTCACAGATTCCTGACTGATTGAGTTTCTGAGGGTATGAATTCTCTAAGTGGTTTGCAAAGAGATCCTCCACTTAGTTCAAGCTTTTGTTGATTCAATCAAAAGCTAGACAAAGGAGAGTTAATACTGTCTTCACAATCTGGTGAGGTACTAGGTAGGGATACTTAAGTTATTGTTAACCAAGTGTTAACTCAAAATAGACAAAGGGAATATAAAGGATTCCTTTTCACAAATGTAAACTCAGAATAGACAAAGAGAACAAAGAATTCCCTTTTCATCAGCATGCCATGGTTAATATTAAACACGGACAATGACCTGTGCCCAAAATTGAATAAGAAGATAATAGTCTGGGTTTCATTTGAGAAACATTGTTTGAGAAACATTGAAAACATTGTTTTCAATGATAGTTTGTGTTTTTAACATTTTTTACACATTCTCTTGGCAATGTGGTATAGTGAATAGAGACCTGGTCTCAGGAGTCAGAAAGACATGGGTTCAGGTCTTACTTCTGATACCTACTGGCTAGGCAACCCTCTGCCAAGCATGTAACCTCTGAGCACCCCAGGCAAATCTCCATTATTCTCTTCAGTGGATAAGAAAGTTTTCTTGCTAGGAACTTTTAATATAGTGAAATCCCCTTTGGCTCTTTGTATCTGGCTATGTTAAAGCCACACTCATGAGGATGCACGGCAAAGCTAGGAGGAAATGCTATTAATAAAGCAGCCTCCTGAACTCCTCTGAAAAGCTTCTTTGGGGGAGATAAATACCATTTTTTATATCCTTCTGATCTTTCAAAAAAGGGAATTGGTCTGGTGGAAAATGCTCTGGACTAGATTATTATGATGCGATCTAGGTTCTAACAATAATATATTGATAACACATCCTATGATACTTTAAAATTTTATAAGTAAATAATTATGTAAGATTTATACAATATAAATGGAAGACTATTTTCACAGAGAAGACAGACATTAGCATCTTGATTAGCTTTGATTTCTTTTGATTTTAATGTAACATTATATTATCCATGGAATTCACCTTTGTTTGCCTCAGTTTCCTCCACTGTAAAATGAGGATAAGAGCACTAATCTTATATGGTTATTGCAAGGATGAAATGAGATATTTGTAAAAGTGTTTAGCCCAGCTCCTGGCACTTTCCTTTCCCCTTCCTCTGTAATTAGATTTTGAAACCTATAGTAGAACCTTGCCTTTTTAGATTTCTTGGCCTAGCAAGGCTTATGTTTTCTGGAAAACCACTTCCTGGCCTGACCTGGTTGGTATTCTAGCCAGTTCATTGACAGCCCTTCCTTTGGGTCTCACTAGCTCTGGTTTTCCCTTGGTCTTTTAGCTCTGCTTTTAGTGTTTTTCAGTGGATATAGTACTGGATATCTAGTCAGCAGGCTTGGGGTCTAGTTTCATTGGTATAACAAACATTATCACATTGTAAGGATAATTTTATAGTTGTGACCTAAACTATATTTAATTATTGGTTGCCATGGGATATCCCAAATAATAAAATACCCAAGTCAGCTGGAAATTATGGTGATTTTAATTATTATAGAGAGAAGGAATTAAGGAGAAGAGAGAGAGAGGAAAGAGTTAACTTAGACTGCTCCAGCTCAGGCTGAGCCAGGCAGGAGTTAAAGGCCTTGGCCAAGGGGCTGCCCTGAGAGTCAAGGGAAAGCTATCTGAGGGAGCTCCTCCAGGCCGAGTTCTAGGATCGAACTGGCACCCAGGCAGCTTACAGGGAGTCACCAGGCAGATCCACCTCTCTAGGGAAAGAGGATCGAAGAGAGGAAGTGACGCGTCCTATATAGATGGTTTTATGTCACTTTCCTGCATCTTATCTGTACTAATGGTAGCTTAGGTTGACTTAGGACAGCCCAGGGGTCTGTCAGCTGTTTATGCACATGTCTATCAAAGGCCATCTTCCTAGATATTTAATCCTTAAGTATGGGTGCAGACATTCCTGACTTTGTTAGACTAAGTAGGGTGGAGCAATGTAGAGTTCACAAGACATTCCTGATTCTGTTAGACCAAGTATCTCCATTGTTATAATCAGAAAATAGCTAAATCAAATCTCCTAAAGTACAGTCTGAGTAGGGTGGAGAAGTTTTAAAGTTCACAACATGAAACAAGTCATTTAATTTAGAAAAAAAAGGGGAGGATTTACATAGTGCATTAAGGTTAAAAAGTACTTTCCACCCATCCTCACAAGTGATTGTATATCAGCCATGTGAAATAGGTACTATGGCTGGTTTGGTTCCCATTTTCAGATGAGGAAATGAGACTTAGAGAGATTTGTTGACTTGCTCATGGTCATGTGGTTAGTAAGTATCAGAAGTTGAATTCATACTCAGGCCTCTGATTCTTAAGTTCATTGTTTTCTCTGCTCTATTCTGTGGCCCTTTATTTTCTCAGCTATAAAATGAAATTAATGAATTAGATGATTTCTTATGGTATATTATTTTTATGATCAAAATCTTAGATGTTTTAGTACTGTTTAATCTGTACTGATGCCCCATTCAGTAAAGTAGAACATTGAAAAAGTGAAAAGATATGAAATATTGATAAATTTTTTTCCTCAGGAACCTAGAAGGCATGTCTAGTGAACGGTGGAAAGTTTCATGTTATGAATACTAATGAGTATGGTTAATACTAATGATCATGTTTGTTTTCTAAATAATTTAGAAACTTTGAAGTATTTTTGACTTTTTTTTTTAATTTTAGGCAGTTGATGATTTGCTGAGATGTGGAATTTGCTTTGACTATTTCAACATTGCAATGATTATTCCTCAGTGTTCACATAATTGTAAGTATGGGAATGTTTTCTTGTTAGTGTATATGAGATGTAACTTTTTCTACATCATATGGTGTTTATAGTACTGATAACTTGGGGTACTGCAGTGAAACCCATTTCTGGCATATGGCTCCTACATCATAGATTTTATAATGTGCTTTTATCTTTTCAAAAATTCCATCATTTTTTCATATTTTTATTGATTTTATAGCATTGGAGATAATAAAGAATTTGGTCACAGTACAAGGGATTTCATTATCAAAGAGTCTCAGAAGAGGGCTAATATTAAGTTCAACTTAAATAAAGATGCTAAGATAAAATTGGAAGACAAAAATTGGCTAGTTAGTTATATTTTTGAGTTAGAACCACAAGGTTTGAAAATCTATAAAATTGAGGCAAACTTGTATAATTTTTTACTTCAATAGGAGAATTCCAGACATTAAATAGCAATTTAATTTGGCTTTGCACTTATTTGATGACCAATATTGGAAGGACTCATATGTTGTAATGTATTTTAACTTTTTTTTTGTTCCCCTCTCAAATAAATAAAATTTGAGAATGGCAAGTGCTTAAAAATTCTTTAGACAATGACTGGAAATCTTTAGAATAAAGATGCTAGTCATTATCCCCTGTTTTCAAGTGCTCATCATTTAGGTTTTGTATTATCTAGACCTTATACTTTCCTTCTTCTTTTAGGGACATGGAAAATTTGGACCAGACTACTAGGTACAGCTTTAATAAAATAATTGATAGAAGATAGTATTCAAATTATGAGATTTGGTAATTGCCTTTAGGTTTTAGTTACCATGTCATTTTCCCTATCTTGCCTCTTCAGTTATAATGAATAATAAAAGTCATGTGTGTGTCTGTCTGTCTCTCCATCTTTCTATCCAATTTCTAGTACCTTTCATCAATAGAGAAGTAGATTTCCTTTTTTGTTTGTTTTTATTTTTGTTATTCTCCTTCCCCAGTTCTCACCTCCTGGTGTTCCCAGACTGTCTTAATGTAATTTTTTATATAAGAGGGATATTTGAGGAGGCCTTTAACACCCACAACTATTCAGATGTACAAAAGTAATGTTTATTTTATGAAACTTTTATTTATATCCTTTGAAAGATTTTTTCAGCAGGTCATTTTTTTATGACAAGAGAACAAAACACTATTTATATTTTCCTTCAAATTTCAAAGTTGCTTTGGTCTTTAGTATTGTTTTAATGACAAAAGTGCCCGCAGTTAGGGTGAGTTGGTTTAGATGTTTCATACAACTCATTGATTATTCAACTACTATTGCCCTGGGTGAGCTTGAACAGTGACCAAAGGGCCTTTCCATTTATTAAAACTCTGTGAAATTTTCTGGAATTTTCATTTTTCTATTCTATTTCTTTTTTCTTTTTCTTTTTTCTTTTTTTTGCTCTGCTTCATTTGCTTTGGATATGAGTAGCAAGTACTGCATTTACAAATCTCCCTTTCCTTGGTCAAGGTTTATATCTGTCAAACATTTGCAAAATGGAGATAAATTGATTCACTCATGCAATTAAAGAATATTCATGCTATGCTAATTTCCCACAAATAAATACTTGAAATGGAAAACTGTCTACTTCTAATGCTTTAATTGTCTTAAATATTTTCTTAGTAAGCTGTACGGTTTATCTTCAAAATATCAATTTTAAGTTGCCACTTTAAAATACCTGCTATATTACTAATTCAGGGGTAGGAGGCATCATTTTTGTCTCTGAGAGCCCTTGACCCTCAAGGGAAAAAACATAAATGAAGAACTTCACAATTTAAGTGAATTATTTTTTTTAGAATTAATATAGAGCAATGAATATGTTCCTTTTTTTAAATGAAAAGGAGAGCTCTGTTTAACAAATTACAATAAATGTACTTCATCATTTAAAGGGATGGGAGGAGGAGGGAAAATATTGAGATGGAAACTAGAGAAAGTAAGGAGAGAATTAGACTTGAGAACCTCAGTCTCTTCTGAAGTGTAAACTTTAGATTATTCCACCCTACTTAGTCTAACTATATCAGGAATGTCTACCCCCATACTTATGGATTAAGTATTTAGGAGGATGGCCTATGACAGACATGTGCTAGTAAATGACAAATCAGAAACAGCTGACAGACAAGCTTAAGCTACCTTTGATACAGGTGAGACACAGGAAAGTGATGTAAAACCGTCTATATATTTCGCGTCACTTCCTCTTTCGGGTCTCTTTCCCCGGAGAGATGGCTCTGGCTGGCAGTGTGCTAAGCGTTCTGGCATCTTGGTGTGGTGGAAGCTATTGTCCGGTTTGGCAGTAAGTTTTCCTTGATACTATACTGGGAGAAGCTTAGTAGCCTAGTTCAGGTGAGACATCTTTACTGAGCTCTATCAGAGTTTAGGCTGATTCTTTCTCCTTTACCTTCCAAACACTACCCTCTTAGAAAGCCACTAATCTTCAGAGACCTTGTGATGGAGGACTTTGAACTTCCCCCTGGCACAGGCCAGGTAGGAGAAATCCTAAACCCTTTCCCTCTCCCTTCTCCTTAATTCCTTTCCTCTATATTAATTAAAATCACCATAAAGTTCCAGCTGACTTGGGTATTTTATTTGGGATAGTCCCTGGTGACCAAAATTAATGTAGGTTAGGTCACCACCCTAAAATTATCCTTACAGTCTGGCTAATCCATGAAGGGTGTGATGAGGACCCCTAAATTTCTGTGAAATCTCTTTCCTTTCTCTCTTTCTTACTTCCTGAAGTCAGCTTTCAATAGCTTATTTTGATCAGCAGTAGAGGTAAGTAAATTTGGATTTTTCCCCCTCTCCTTAAATTAGATAGAACACAACTGTTTTAATCTTAGCAATAGGGCCCTAAGGTCCTGGCTGGGATAGCTGTTTCTAAATCTCCCTTGCCTTAGGGAACAAACAACCCAATTAGCTGATCCTCGCTGGCAATACTAACTGACTGAGTGTTCTTAAGTAGCTGTGAATAAACCTGGAGAAAAGTAGTCCTGCCAGAGAGGGTGATTGTATGAAATTTAGCCTTATCTTGTTCTGACCTTTTCACACAAAAGACTTAATTGGATTGAAACTTTAAAAAGGACCACACACAAACACCTAAAAATGTGGCTACAGCCAGTACACAACTTAGTTAACAACTGGCTTTTCAGGCTTTTCAGTAAAATGACCAAAATTGTACAAACATTGTTCTTTGTCTTATTTTATAATCCCAGAGTATGAATGGCAATGGCTATACTCCACACTGCTCCTGGTTGGGATTTTAATTTTTGGAGCTTTAATATTGTATCTATTTTTCTCTAAGAGAAACCTGGAAAATATCATACTTAAGCTAGAGAATCAGATAAGAGATTCAAGTCAGTCTCCCCTTGAAAACATGTTTCCCAGTCAAACCAAACAATTGTTCCTTCTACTACTCAACAATATGTGGAACTAAATACTTGGTTTGAGCTTGTAGAGGAAAGATTGGGGGAGCTCATAGCTTCTATAAAAAGCATTAAAAGAGATTTAATAACATTCCAGAATAGCAGCGACTTATCTCTCAATACTTCTTCATTATCAGAATCTTTGTCCAACCCCAACCCCTCCCATACCCAACTTACTACTACCCAACCCATTCCTCCCCTCACCCATACTGACCACCCCACCACCTCCATTCTAACTTGACAACTTGCCCATACCTCCTACCCCACCCTCTCCACCCTAACTTCAAACCCTGCCCATACCTCTTACCTTAACCCCTCTGCATTCTTTCCTCCAGCTACTGATCCTTCTTCCTTTGCCCCTCCTTCCCACCTTGCCCAATTCATTTCCTATACCATTCCTACCTCTCATCCTTTTGGCACTATGGGACAACAACAAACCCTACCCCTCAGTGTGCCCAACCCTTCCCCTTCTCATACCTACCCCATTGAGAATGGAGCAAGAAGCCTAGAAACAGAAACATGGGAAAATTCAGATAGTTTATTTCCTTTAAGAGAAGTTCCAAATTTCAGTAAAAATGGGAACTTGGTATCTATAAGATACCATACACCTTTTAACCCTGAAGATTTAAATAAATTCAAGGAAGACCTTCTATCATTTGAGGAAGAACCAATATTAATTATAAAAATATTGGAGAACATATTCAGAACTTTTGACCCCACTTGGATGGTTGTTGAAAATTTATTAGAAAAATTTCTGACAGAAAGAAAAATAATGTCATCTCTCTGGCTAATCAGAAGCGAGGTAAGAGAGAAAATTATTGTCCAACTGAAGATCCACATTGGAACCCCGATGTTGAACCAGATTACACAAAACTAAGCCAGGCCAGAGAAGCATTATTGACAGCCATGAGAGCTTGCTCTGATAGACCTAAAAAGTGGTTAAAATTTGAAAGAACCCAACAAGAAATTGATGAGACCCCCTCCTAATTTATGGACAGACTTATTGACGTAAGAAATACACATATGGACCTTAATTTGTCCAGAGTAAGGGACATTAGGCAAATACGTAGGCAATTCATTGAGAATTGTTCAATGGTAAAAGACTACTTTAAAACTAGCTGTCCTAATTGGGACTCTATTGACCTTGAAGAATTGAGGAGAATTGCTGGGGAGGGATTTCCTATGCAAACTAGAAGCAACAATAATTTGCACCCCAGATGGCTCTATGTCTTTGGATGTACTTGAGGAATCTTTAAAATGACTCCCTGTACTTCTCTCAGAAAGTCAGGAGGGGAAAGAACATCCCACCTTTGTAATACCTACAGATATATCGGAGTGTCTTTGGGCCACATCTTCTTCCAATGTAGGCTTACTTAAATCAGCTTTTCCTGTGCAGATTAAAACTAAATCTAGCCCACCTCATTCCATTCCTCAGTATCCCCTCTCAAAAGAGGCATTTGAGGGTATTACCCCAGTAATAAACTCATTAATTGACCAGGGAATAATAATCCCTTGTAAATCTGAATACAACACGCCCATCCTGCCCGTTAAAAAACCAAAAATAGGGCCCAATGGTAAACACCTCTATAGATTTGTACAGGATTTGAGGGCAGTGAACAACCACGTTATAAAGAGACACTCCATAATTTCCAACATACATACGATTATTTCTTCTATTCCTAGCACAGCTACATACTTTATAGTAGTTGACTTGTGCTCAGCCTTCTTTTCCATACCCATACATGAGAATTCCAGGCATATCTTTGCTTTCACCTGGAAGGGCTCTCATATACATGGAGTCATCTGCCATAAGGGTTCGTGGAAAGCCCGAGTTTTATTTGCACAAATTTTGAGCCAAGACACAGATAATAAAACATTTAAAAGCAGTAAATTAATCAAATATGTAGGTGATCTACTCTTGGCTTCAACAGACATAGAAGCATGTCAGGAAGATAGTAAACACCTTCTTTTGGAATTGCACAGAAGAGGGCATAAGATCTTGAAGGATAAGGTTCACTGGTGTCTCTCCAAAGTAGAATATTTAGGGTTCATCCTGTCTGCAGGTGCCCGCTTGATTTCTCCCAAATGAATTGAAAATATTAAAAATTTAAGCTCTCCTACCACTAAGAAACAGTTGAGAGCAATTTTAGGAGCAACAGGGTTTTGTAGACAATGAATTCCTTGCTATGGGGAAATTACTAAACCCCTTATAGTAATAACAAGGGATTCAGTCCCTGAACCCGTCAAATTAGAGCCAGAACATCTGTCAGCTCTCAGATCTAAAACAGGCTATCCTGTCTGCCCCTGCTCTAGGTATCCCAGATTACAACAAGCCATTTACTTTGTATGTACATGAGTGAAGAGGGATAGCTTCAGGTGTTTTAACTCAGACTTTTGGGCCTTATCAGTGCCCAATTGCTTATTATTCTGCCCAACTGGACCCAGTAGCATCAGGAGCACCACCATGTCTTAGAGGAGTAGCTGCTACAGCCTTACTAGTGACAAAAACTGTCGATCTAGTATTGGCATGCCCATTAACAATTTTGTGCCCACATGAGGTAGAAGCATTTTTGCTAAGACAGAGAACACAGGCATTCTCAGATCAGCAAATTACAAGGTATGAAATAACCTTGTTAAACAGTGAAAACATTACCTTGAAATGCTGTACAACCCTTAACCCTGCCACCTTGCTTCCAGATTTACCAACTTCAGGAGAATCATTACATAGTTATGAAACACTAGCGTCCATGGCAGAAAAGCCTTGAGATAATCTCTTGGACACTCCCTTAGACAATCCAGATCTGGTCTTATTTACTGATGGTTCCTCTTTTATGAGGGATGGAATACGCTACACTGGAGCTGCTGTAGTCACAGAATTTGCCACTGAGTGGTCAGCTTCACTGCCCTCTACTATTAGTACTCAAGGTGCAGAACTCATAGCTCTGAAATACGC